>NC_034201.2:45926929-45931929 GCF_002021735.2 Oncorhynchus kisutch
TATCGTTTTCAATATGCCAGAGCTAACTTTGGCAGGCTTCGGCGTCTCTGACCCTGTAACGGGTGGAGGACAGACCCGAGAAGGCTCGGCCTCTGACTCCGACTCTTTGCTTAGTGGTGAAAACAGGTTGAAAGTTTCTATCGGCTGAATGAGCGAAACCGGTTGAGACAGGAGAATACCGACAGCAATTTATTTCCAGAAGCCGTGAGAACATTGTCGAGGACTGTGTGTAGGGGGATTAATCCTACTACCTGTACCTACTGGTGGTCGAGATGGTGGCATCCTTTCCTACACTGACATTGCCCTTGAAGCTGGGCTTGCAGCACGGCTATCCTCGCCGTAAGGCGATAGTTCTCCTGTATATTATAAGTTCAGCGACTGCAATGACAAGACTGAGCTTTTTCCGGTCCGGAGGAGGTCCTGCAGATCCATGTCCAGATAAAGCATCCGGGGGGGAAAAGTTACATTTTTTTAAAAGGGCAAAACTAAGATGTCGGGAAAAACATGGTTAACAATGGATTTGGATTAAATATGGTTAACTACGGAGTTGGATTAAATATGGTTAACTACGGAGTTGGATTAAATATGGTTAACTACGGAGTTGGATTAAATATGGTTAACTACGGAGTTGGATTAAATATGGTTAACTACGGAGTTGGATTAAATATGGTTAACTACGGATTAAATAGCTGTTAAGAGTAAAAAGGGAAACCGTTTGGAAGACAGCCAAGTAGTAACAAACAGTAGAGCATTATGGAGAGTCACAGTCAGTCACATTCAGCCAATCATCTGTCAGTGTTGGCCCCAGGTCTCTGAGACACAGGGCTCACCCAGAGAATTGACTAAATCTGCTTTAATCGCTGTGTCCAAACAGCCTGTTAGCCTCCATTCACCCTCCGCCCAGTTCACTGTTGGATCTACGCACCAGGCCTCAGGCTGCATCAAGTGGTGAACAAACACAGAAAGCAGCCAGTCAGCCTGTCAGCCAGTCAGCCTGTCAGCCAGCCAACCAGCAAGCCAGTCAGCCAACCAGCAAGCTAGCCAGTCGGCCTGTCAGCCAGCCAACCAGCAAGCCAGTCAGCCAGTCAGCCTGTCAGCCAGCCAGCCAGCCAGTCAGCCTGTCAGCCAGCCAACTAGCAAGCCAGTCAGCCAACAAGCAAGCTAGCCAGTCGGGCTGTCAGCCAGCCAACCAGCAAACCAGTCAGCTAGTCAGCCAACCAGTCAGCCAGTTAGCCTGTCAGTCAGCCTGTCAGCCAGTCAGCCTGTCAGCCAGCCAGCCAGCCAGTCAGTCAGTCAGCCTGTCAGCCAGCCAGTCAGCCAACCAGCAAGCTAGCCAGTCGGCCTGTCAGCCAGCCAGCCAGTCAGCCAGTCAGTCAGCCTGTCAGTCAGCCTGTCAGCCAGCCAGTCAGCCAGCCAGCCAGCCAGCCTGTCAGCCAGCCAGTCAGCCAGCCAGCCAGCCAGCCTGTCAGCCAGCCAGTCAGACAGTCAGTCATCCAAACTCGACTAAAAGAAAGGAGCAGAGAAGTCTCTCTCTGCCTGGCCTCTCATTTCTTTATTTAATTAGACATTTTCAAAACGTTTTTTTTTGTTGTGTTGTTCTTTTCTTTGTTTCTCTTTGTCTTTATCCCTCATAGCTGGGATATAACCTGGCTTAATGGGATAGAGAGGGCAATGATTATTTCACCATGAAGCAGGAGGCTTTTCATGTCACTTCATACTGTAGGTGTATTAGCCTGGCAGCAAACAGCTCTTTGTGTGGATGTGAAAGAGAGCAGAGGAGTGTAACAGAGACCTGGGAGGGCTGAGAGAGAGAGAGGGGAATGTCCCAGGTACAGTTCACCTGCTGGTCACAGGGAGACTACATACAACCTAGGAATACCTGTTGGCAAGTGGAAAGGTGTGTGTGAATGCCTGTGTGTGTGTGTGTGTTTGTGTGCTCGTGTGTGTGTGTGTGTGTGTGTGTGTGTGTGTGTGTGTGTGTGTGTGTGTGTGTGTGTGTGTGTGTGTGTGTGTGTGTGAATGCGTGAATGCGTGCCTGCATGTGTGTATGAATGGGGGGCTGTACTGTTCAACTGTTCCCTTACAGTACCTTACCCAGCCCTGGGACAGACTGAGGGACTGTCTGAGGGACTGTCTGAGAGACTGACTGAGAGACCGGCTGAGGGATCGACTGTGGGACCGACTGAGGGACCGACTGAGAGACCGACTGAGAGACCGACTGAGAGACCGGCTGTGGGACCGGCTGTGGGACCGGCTGTGGGACCGACTGAAGGACCGACTGAGGGACCGACTGAGGGACCGACTGAGGGACCGACTGTGAGACCGGCTGTGAGACCGGCTGTGGGACCGGCTGTGGGACCGGCTGTGGGACCGACTGTGGGACCGTCTGAGGGACCGTCTGAGGGACCGACCGAGAGACGGACCGAGGGACCGACTGAGGGACCGACTGAGGGACCGACTGAGGGACGGGCTGTGGGACCGACTGAGGGACCGGCTGAGGGACTGACTGAGGGACTGTCTGAGAGACTGGCTGAGGGACCGACTGAGGGACTGTCTGAGGGACTGTCTGAGAGACCGACTGAGGGACCGACTGAGGGACCGACTGAGGGACCGACTGAGAGACCGACTGAGAGACCGACTGAGAGACCGGCTGTGGGACCGGCTGTGGGACCGGCTGTGGGACCGACTGAAGGACCGACTGAGGGACCGACTGAGGGACCGACTGTGAGACCGGCTGTGAGACCGGCTGTGGGACCGGCTGTGGGACCGGCTGTGGGACCGGCTGTGGGACCGACTGTGGGACCGTCTGAGGGACCGACCGAGAGACGGACCGAGGGACCGACTGAGGGACCGACTGAGGGACCGACTGAGGGACGGGCTGTGGGACCGACTGAGGGACCGGCTGAGGGACTGACTGAGGGACTGTCTGAGAGACTGGCTGAGGGACCGACTGAGGGACCGTCTGAGGGACTGTCTGAGAGACCGACTGAGGGACCGACTGAGGGACCGACTGAGGGACCGACTGAGAGACCGACTGAGAGACCGACTGAGAGACCGGCTGTGGGACCGGCTGTGGGACCGGCTGTGGGACCGACTGAAGGACCGACTGAGGGACCGACTGAGGGACCGACTGTGAGACCGGCTGTGAGACCGGCTGTGGGACCGGCTGTGGGACCGGCTGTGGGACCGACTGTGGGACCGTCTGAGGGACCGACCGAGAGACGGACTGAGGGACCGACTGAGGGACCGACTGAGGGACGGGCTGTGGGACCGGCTGAGGGACCGGCTGAGGGACCGACTGAGGGACCGACTGTGGGACCGACTGTGGGACCGACTGAGGGACCGACTGAGGGACCGACTGAGGGACCGGCTGAGGGACCGGCTGAGAGACCGGCTGTGGGACCGACTGAGAGACCGACTGAGAGACCGACTGAGAGACCGGCTGTGGGACCGGCTGTGGGACCGACTGAGGGACCGACTGAGGGACCGACTGAGGGACCGACTGAGGGACTGTCTGAGAGACTGGCTGAGGGACCGACTGAGGGACTGTCTGAGGGACTGTCTGAGAGACCGACTGAGGGACCGACTGAGGGACCGACTGAGGGACTGACTGAGGGACTGACTGTGTAAGGTGAGGATCAGCAGGGTAAACGAGCAGCCTTTAGTCACAGAGCACCTTTTTAAATCCTGCTGTTGTAGGAGGCAGAACAATAGATCAGGAACACTTCAGGTTCCCTCCTTAATGGAAGAGCTTGTACATTCCTCGCTTTTGTCCCACACACACACACACACACTTCAAAACAAGTGCCGTGATATACCTCCCTCTCTGAGTCATGCGGGGAGCTGAAGCCAACGCCAGCAGGCTTTTCTTTTTCTCGGGTCAAAGACATAAAGGAGAAAAAATGAAAAGCAAAACATTTTCCCATCTGTGTTTTTTCTGTTCAGGAACAGGATGTAGACAGGAGATGCAGGTGGGAACAGGATGTAGACAGGAGATGCAGGTGGGAACAGGATGTAGACAGGAGATGCAGGTGGGAACAGGATGTAGACAGGAGATGCAGGTGGGAACAGGATATAGACAGAGGTGTCCATTAATCTGCCTATTGAGGAGATGCAGGTGGGAACAGGATGTAGACAGAGGTGTCCATTAATCTGCCTATTGAGGAGATGCAGGTTGGAACAGGATATAGACAGAGGTGTCCATTAATCTGCCTATTGAGGAGATGCAGGTGGGAACAGGATGTAGACAGAGGTGTCCATTAATCTGCCTATTGAGGAGATGCAGGTGGGAACAGGATGTAGACAGAGGTGTCCATTAATCTGCCTATTGAGGAGATGCAGGTGGGAACAGGATGTAGACAGAGGTGTCCATTAATCTGCCTATTGAGGAGATGCAGGTGGGAACAGGATGTAGACAGAGGTGTCCATTAATCTGCTTATTGAGGAGATGCAGGTTGGAACAGGATATAGACAGAGGTGTCCATTAATCTGCCTATTGAGGAGATGCAGGTGGGAACAGGATGTAGACAGAGGTGTCCATTAATCTGCCTATTGAGGAGATGCAGGTGGGAACAGGATGTAGACAGAGGTGTCCATTAATCTGCCTATTGAGGAGATGCAGGTGGGAACAGGATATAGACAGAGGTGGGTGATGGGAGAGACCTCTACATTTGGGTCATTTAGCAGACACTCTTACCCAGAGAGACTTACTGGAGCAATTAGGGTTAAGTGCCTTGCTCAAGGTCTCATCGGCAGATTTTGAAACCCAGTCAGCTCGGGGATTTGAACAGCAACCTTTTGGTTACAGACCTAACAAGCTTAATTGCTAAGCTACCATGACTTTGACTGATGGAATCAGGACTGTTTTGTCTACTGGGTCAGGGTGGGTCGGGTTATAGACAGGTGACTGTAGGGGAAGGAAGGGGGGGGGCCAGTCAGACGGTTGGGGGGGGGTGTCTGAAGGAAGGGGGGGGCAGTCAGGCGGCTGGGTGATGTCTGAA
>NC_034201.2:45936929-45966929 GCF_002021735.2 Oncorhynchus kisutch
CTCCCTGAAATGCTCCATGGCATCTGTCCTGCCTCTGGGGTGACACCACATGACAGGGGCGAGCTGAGATCTCCTCTGCTTTCAGGACATTATGATTGGTTGTTGTAGTTATGGTGGCTGAATTGCATGGAACTCTGTTGGTCTGCAGTCAGATTTGGGTTTGTTGACAACACCACAGCACAACTTTTATATGCAAACAGTGAGACGGCTACAGAGCCACAGAGACGGAGGCCCAAAATAACAGTGTTAGAGCAGTTGGAATATCGGGCTGTGGGTGTGTGTGTGTGTGTGTCTGGCCAGGTCAGGACTCCAAAACATTCTCTGGCCGGGTCAGGACCAACCTTCTCTGGCCGGGTCAGGACTCCAACCTTCTCTGGCCGGGTCAGGACCAACCTTCTCTGGCCGGGTCAGGACTCCAACCTTCTCTGGCCGGGCCAGGACTCCAACCTTTTCTTGCTGGGCCAGGACTCCAACCTTTTCTCGCTGGTTCAGGACTCCAACCTTCTCTTGCTGGGCCAGGACTCCAACCTTTTCTCACTGGGCCAGGACTCCAACCTTTTCTCACTGGGCCAGTACTCCAACCTTGTCTTTCTGGGCCAGGACTCCAACCTTCTCTTGCTGGGCCAGTACTCCAACCTTCTCTTGCTGGGCCAGGACTCCAACCTTTTCTCGCTGGGCCAGGACTCCAACCTTTTCTCGCTGGGCCAGGACTCCAACCTTTTCTCGCTGGGCCAGTACTCCAACCTTCTCTTGCTGGGCCAGTACTCCAACCTTCTCTTTCTGGGCCAAGACTCCAACCTTTTCTCGCTGGGCCAGGACTCCAACCTTTTCTCACTGGGTTAGGACTCCAACCTTTTCTTGCTGGGCCAGGACTCCAACCTTCTCTTGCTGGGCCAGGACTCCAACCTTTTCTCACTGGGTTAGGACTCCAACCTTTTCTTGCTGGGCCAGGACTCCAACCTTCTCTTGCTGGGCCAGGACTCCAACCTTTTCTCACTGGGTTAGGACTCCAACCTTCTCTTGCTGGGCCAGTACTCCAACCTTCTCTTTCTGGGCCAGTACTCCAACCTTTTCTCGCTGGGCCAGGACTCCAACCTTTTCTCACTGGGTTAGGACTCCAACCTTTTCTTGCTGGGCCAGTACTCCAACCTTCTCTTTCTGGGCCAGTACTCCAACCTTTTCTCACTGGGACAGGACTCCAACCTTTTCTCGCTGGGCCAGGACTCCAACCTTTTCTCGCTGGGCCAGGTCTTCAACTGGAAGAAGCTGCTGGTTCCTGGTATTTAGGAATGCAGCTCAAGGCGTTTGGGGGTCATGGTTTCATCAGCCTGTCGTCAGCGCCGTTCATGACGCACACCTGTCACCAGCGTTACGCGCATTTGTCGCATTGACACTCACCTGGACTCCATCACCTCCTTGATTACCTGCCGTTTATAAGTCCCTCCCTTTAGTTCCTTACCCAGGAGTCATTGTTTCTGTGTCTGTTTCATGTCGGTGCGGCTGTTTCGTGTTTCTTGTTTTGTTCAGTTATTAATTAAACGTAGTCACTCCCTGAACTTGCTTCCCGATTCTCGGCGTACATCGTTACAGAATGATGACTCAACAAAGGGAAGCATCGGAGAGTGTTATTTAAAGCACACTAAAGTGTGTCTATTGTTGTAACTTAGATCGAATGTGATGACCAATTCATGCAGAAATCCAGGTAATTCCAAAGGATTCACATACTTTTTCTTGTCGATGTATCTACCGGAGTCAACATCAACATGTAACTCAGCATGATCTGTGAGGACGATGATCCCAATCTGGCAACCAATCACATTATTAACCAGGAAATTAGATATCAAGATGAAATCTATTCTGGAATGTGTATTTATGACAGTGGGAGAAAAACGTATATTCTCTATCATTAGGATGGACTGATCTCCATATGTCTGTAAGGCCCATTTCTTCTGCTAGCGTATGTATTGCAAGTGCCAGGTTTCCTCCAGACATGACACTTGGCATTCAGACCAAAGAGTTCAATGTTGGTTTCATCAGCCCAGAGAATCTTGTTTTTCATGGTCAGAGAGTCCTTTAAGGTGCTTTTTGGCAAATTCCAAGTGGGCTGTCACATGCCTTTTAGTGAGGAGTGGCTTCCATCTGACCACTCTACCATAAAGGCCTGATTGGTGGAGTGCTGCAGACATGGTTGTCCTTCTGGAAGGTTCTCTCATCTCCACAGAGGAACTCTGGAGCTCTGTCACAGTGATCATCGGGTTCTTGAATGATGACAACTACAGTTTAGAATTACAACTAGAACTACAGTTATATAGAATTACAACTAGAACTACAGTTGTATAGAACTACAACTAGAACTACAGTTGTATAGAACTACAACTACAGTTGTATAGAACTACAACTAGAACTACAGAACTACAACTATAGTTTTATAGAATTACAACTAGAACTACAGTTGTATAGAATTACAACTAGAACTACAGTTGTATAGAATTACAACTAGAACTACAGTTGTATAGAACTACAACTAGAACTACAGAACTACAACTACAGTTTTATAGAACTACAACTAGAACTACAGAACTACAACTACAGTTGTATAGAACTACAACTAGAACTACAGAACTAGAACTACAGCTTTATAGAACTACAACTAGAACTACAGTTTTATAGAACTACAACTAGAACTACAGAACTACAACTACAGTTGTATAGAACTACAACTAGAACTACAGAACTAGAACTACAGCTTTATAGAACTACAACTAGAACTACAGCTTTATAGAACTACAACTAGAACTATAGTTTTATAGAACTACAGAACTAGAACTATAGTTTTATAGAACTACAACTAGAACTACAGCTTTATAGAACTACAACTAGAACTATAGTTTTATAGAACTACAGAACTAGAACTATAGTTTTATAGAACTACAACTAGAACTAGAACTAAAGTTTTATAGAACTACAGAACTAGAACTACAGAACTAGAACTACAATTTTATAGAACTACAGAACTAGAACTACAGAACTAGAACTACAATTTTATAGAACTACAGAACTAGAACTACAGAACTAGAACTACAATTTTATAGAACTACAGGACTAGAACCACAGAACTAGAACTACCGTTTTATAGAACTACAGAACTAGAACTACAGAACTAGAACTACAGTTTTATAGAACTACAGAACTAGAACTACAGAACTAGAACTACAGTTTTATAGAACTACAGAACTAGAACTACAGAACTAGAACTACAGAACTAGAACTACAGTTTTATAGAACTACAGAACTAGAACTACAGAACTTGCCTCATTGCCCTATCAAACAACTAGAACGTTGTGTTTTCTTGATGAACTGTTATTTGAGTGGATCCCACAGATGAATGAGTCTTTTATAGTACAAGACAAGGTACTTATTATCATTAGTACTGCCATATTCCCCGCTGGATCCACACGGTTTGAAGACTGGAGGTTTTCAGGTCACTAGGGAATATATTTCTGACTGTGGATCAGGTTTGGTCTTGTCCTGACTGGGAGAAGAGGGATTGGGGGGTCCCAACGGACGGGGATACAAGCAGTGCCTCTGGGGGTGAATAAAAGGGGTAGTAGGATGGGCCCCTGGGGGTTGGAGAAAGGAACATACAAGGTTGGCTCTGAAAAAGGGTCCCTCAGATGAAACACCAGGCGAAACGACACACTTGTTTGTTCTTCGGGTTTGGATTCAGACTCTGTTGTTTTGATCTAATAAGAACCACATAAAGGATTAACAGATAGTCTATGTATGAACCCTCCGTCTGTTATGTCCTCCCTCAGGTGTGTTTACGGCTGAATGTCTCATAGAAAATTAGGAAAGCATTTGCTCCGTTGATCTTTGTTGACACATTAACCATCTTTCCCATCAAAACAGCTCGGCTGCTGGGCCTCTGTTCCTGGAGCTCTCTGCTCAGCTATGTCTGAGCTCCTCTCCTCTCAGTACGCAAACTGGCCCCAGTACAAGCACAAAGTTTGGTGGTGAAAGAGAGACAGTCGCACACAGAGAACAAAGAAAGCCATAGGAGACAGAGAAAGTCCAAGATCTATTCCTCCTGTCGCTGCTAGAACTGTTTGGTCACACATGGGCCAGGCAACTCATTGGATCAACATAAAAGGCCCGTCAGTCAGTGGGATCCATAGCTTGGTGGAACCTGTGTTACTGTTACTGCGAAGCAAAGAGGAACGGAGGCCGGCCCAAGCTAGCCAACTGTCTGTCTGAGGGAAGGAGGGAGAACCCAGAGAAGTGTCGGAGATTCCGGCCCAGCACAGGCCATGGGTGTTGACAGGAAACTCATTCAATTTGCCGCTTTGATTTAATTCCCTCTCTCTCTCTTTCTCCCACCATTCCTCCCTCTTTCCTCCTTCCTTCCTTCCCTCCCTCCTCTTTCCTACTCTCCCTCTCTCCCACCCTCTATCCCTCGCTACTTCAGTCCTCGCTAGGTAGAGAGGGAGGGAGGGAGGTAGAGGAGGAAGGAGAGAAGGAGGGAGGGAGGGACGGCATGCGGAGGCATGTGGAGCCTCTTTTGAACCTCTGTGCAAACAGAGATTTTTACACTGCCTTGATGAGATCAAGAGAAACGTTCCCATTACTAATAAATGTCCCTCTGTCCCCCTGGGCTTCTATCTATCTCTCTCTTTCTCTCTCTTTACCTGAGGCTCAGGCCTGGGCAGGGGCGCGCTTAGCGCTGAACGCCTAGTGGAAAGTAGAGTAGGAACCCGCGTGTCACTCTCAAATCATTCCCCCCAACAACAAACACGCAACAGCATCTCTTAGAGATTAGAGCTTAGCAACAAGCAGGTGAAGATAGTCTGTCATCCCTCCTCTGTGAGCTAGAGACAGTCTGTTATTATCCCTCCTCTGTGAACCAGAGACAGTCTGTTATTATCCCTCTGTGAACTAGAGACAGTCTGTTATTATCCCTCCTCTGTGAACCAGAGACAGTCTGTTATTATCCCTCCTCTGTGAACTAGAGACAGTCTGTTATTATCCCTCCTCTGTGAACCAGAGACAGTCTGTTATTATCCCTCTGTGAACTAGACAGTCTGTTATTATCCCTCTGTGAACTAGAGACAGTCTGTTATTATCCCTCTGTGAACTAGAGACAGTCTGTTATTATCCCTCCTCTGTGAACTAGAGACAGTCTGTTATTATCCCTCTGTGAACTAGAGACAGTCTGTTATTATCCCTCTGTGAACTAGAGACAGTCTGTTATTATCCCTCATCTGTGAACTAGAGACAGTCTGTTATTATCCCTCCTCTGTGAACTAGAGACAGTCTGTTATTATCCCTCTGTGAACTAGAGGCAGTCTGTTATTATCCCTCTGTGAACTAGAGACAGTCTGTTATTATCCCTCTGTGAACTAGAGACAGTCTGTTATTATCCCTCCTCTGTGAACTAGAGACAGTCTGTTATTATCCCTCTGTGAACTAGAGACAGTCTGTTATTATCCCTCTGTGAACTAGAGACAGTCTGTTATTATCCCTCATCTGTGAACTAGAGACAGTCTGTTATTATCCCTCCTCTGTGAACTAGAGACAGTCTGTTATTATCCCTCCTCTGTGAACCAGAGACAGTCTGTTATTATCCCTCTGTGAACTAGAGACAGTCTGTTATTATCCCTCCTCTGTGAACCAGAGACAGTCTGTTATTATCCCTCCTCTGTGAACTAGAGACAGTCTGTTATTATCCCTCCTCTGTGAACCAGAGACAGTCTGTTATTATCCCTCTGTGAACTAGACAGTCTGTTATTATCCCTCTGTGAACTAGAGACAGTCTGTTATTATCCCTCTGTGAACTAGAGACAGTCTGTTATTATCCCTCCTCTGTGAACTAGAGACAGTCTGTTATTATCCCTCTGTGAACTAGAGACAGTCTGTTATTATCCCTCTGTGAACTAGAGACAGTCTGTTATTATCCCTCATCTGTGAACTAGAGACAGTCTGTTATTATCCCTCCTCTGTGAACTAGAGACAGTCTGTTATTATCCCTCTGTGAACTAGAGGCAGTCTGTTATTATCCCTCTGTGAACTAGAGACAGTCTGTTATTATCCCTCTGTGAACTAGAGACAGTCTGTTATTATCCCTCCTCTGTGAACTAGAGACAGTCTGTTATTATCCCTCTGTGAACTAGAGACAGTCTGTTATTATCCCTCTGTGAACTAGAGACAGTCTGTTATTATCCCTCATCTGTGAACTAGAGACAGTCTGTTATTATCCCTCCTCTGTGAACTAGAGACAGTCTGTTATTATCCCTCTGTGAACTAGAGATAGTCTGTTATTATCCCTCTGTGAACCAGAGACAGTCTGTTATTATCCCTCCTCTGTGAACTAGAGACAGTCTGTTATTATCCCTCTGTGAACCAGAGACAGTCTGTTATTATCCCTCCTCTGTGAACTAGAGACAGTCTGTTATTATTCCTCTGTGAACTAGAGACAGTCTGTTATTATTCCTCTGTGAACTAGAGACAGTCTGTTATTATCCCTCCTCTGTGAACTAGAGACAGTCTGTTATTATCCCTCCTCTGTGAACTAGAGACAGTCTGTTATTATCCCTCCTCTGTGAACTAGAGACAGTCTGTTATTATCCCTCTGTGAACTAGAGACAGTCTGTTATTATCCCTCTGTGAACTAGAGACAGTCTGTTATTATCCCTCTGTGAGCCAGAGACAGTCTGTTATTATCCCTCTGTGAGCCAGAGACAGTCTGTTATTATCCCTCTGTGAACTAGAGACAGTCTGTTATTATCCCTCTGTGAGCCAGAGACAGTCTGTTATTATCCCTCTGTGAACCAGAGACAGTCTGTTATTATCCCTCTGTGAACTAGAGACAGTCTGTTATTATCCCTCTGTGAGCCAGAGACAGTCTGTTATTATCCCTCTGTGAACTAGAGACAGTCTGTTATTATCCCTCCTCTGTGAACCAGAGACAGTCTGTTATTATCCCTCCTCTGTGAACTAGAGACAGTCTGTTATTATCCCTCCTCTGTGAACCAGAGACAGTCTGTTATTATCCCTCTGTGAACTAGAGACAGTCTGTTATTATCCCTCCTCTGTGAACCAGAGACAGTCTGTTATTATCCCTCCTCTGTGAACTAGAGACAGTCTGTTATTATCCCTCTGTGAACCAGAGACAGTCTGTTATTATCCCTCCTCTGTGAACTAGAGACAGTCTTATTATCCCTCCTCTGTGAACTAGAGACAGTCTGTTATTATCCCTCCTCTGTGAACTAGAGACAGTCTGTTATTATCCCTCTGTGAACTAGAGGCAGTCTGTTATTATCCCTCTGTGAACTAGAGACAGTCTGTTATTATCCCTCTGTGAACTAGAGGCAGTCTGTTATTATCCCTCTGTGAACTAGAGACAGTCTGTTATTATCCCTCCTCTGTGAACTAGAGACAGTCTGTTATTATCCCTCTGTGAACGAGAGACAGTCTGTTATTATCCCTCATCTGTGAACTAGAGACAGTCTGTTATTATCCCTCCTCTGTGAACTAGAGACAGTCTGTTATTATCCCTCCTCTGTGAACCAGAGACAGTCTGTTATTATCCCTCCTCTGTGAACTAGAGACAGTCTGTTATTATCCCTCCTCTGTGAACCAGAGACAGTCTGTTATTATCCCTCTGTGAACTAGACAGTCTGTTATTATCCCTCTGTGAACTAGAGACAGTCTGTTATTATCCCTCCTCTGTGAACTAGAGACAGTCTGTTATTATCCCTCTGTGAACTAGAGACAGTCTGTTATTATCCCTCTGTGAACTAGAGACAGTCTGTTATTATCCCTCCTCTGTGAACTAGAGACAGTCTGTTATTATCCCTCCTCTGTGAACCAGAGACAGTCTGTTATTATCCCTCTGTGAACTAGAGACAGTCTGTTATTATCCCTCCTCTGTGAACCAGAGACAGTCTGTTATTATCCCTCCTCTGTGAACTAGAGACAGTCTGTTATTATCCCTCTGTGAACCAGAGACAGTCTGTTATTATCCCTCCTCTGTGAACTAGAGACAGTCTGTTATTATCCCTCCTCTGTGAACTAGAGACAGTCTGTTATTATCCCTCCTCTGTGAACTAGAGACAGTCTGTTATTATCCCTCCTCTGTGAACTAGAGACAGTCTGTTATTATCCCTCCTCTGTGAACTAGAGACAGTCTGTTATTATCCCTCTGTGAACCAGAGACAGCCTGTTATTATCCCTCTGTGAACTAGAGACAGTCTGTTATTATCCCTCTGTGAGCCAGAGACAGTCTGTTATTATCCCTCCTCTGTGAACTAGAGACAGTCTGTTATTATCCCTCCTCTGTGAACTAGAGACAGTCTGTTATTATCCCTCTGTGAACCAGAGACAGTCTGTTATTATCCCTCTGTGAACTAGAGACAGTCTGTTATTATCCCTCTGTGAGCCAGAGACAGTCTGTTATTATCCCTCATCTGTGAACTAGAGACAGTCTGTTATTATCCCTCCTCTGTGAACTAGAGACAGTCTGTTATTATCCCTCCTCTGTGAACTAGAGACAGTCTGTTATTATCCCTCTGTGAACTAGAGGCAGTCTGTTATTATCCCTCTGTGAACTAGAGACAGTCTGTTATTATCCCTCTGTGAACTAGAGACAGTCTGTTATTATCCCTCTGTGAACTAGAGATAGTCTGTTATTATCCCTCTGTGAACCAGAGACAGTCTGTTATTATCCCTCCTCTGTGAACTAGAGACAGTCTGTTATTATCCCTCTGTGAACCAGAGACAGTCTGTTATTATCCCTCCTCTGTGAACTAGAGACAGTCTGTTATTATTCCTCTGTGAACTAGAGACAGTCTGTTATTATTCCTCTGTGAACTAGAGACAGTCTGTTATTATTCCTCTGTGAACTAGAGACAGTCTGTTATTATCCCTCTGTGAACTAGAGACAGTCTGTTATTATCCCTCCTCTGTGAACTAGAGACAGTCTGTTATTATCCCTCCTCTGTGAACTAGAGACAGTCTGTTATTATCCCTCTGTGAGCCAGAGACAGTCTGTTATTGTCCCTCCTCTGTGAACTAGAGACAGTCTGTTATTATCCCTCTGTGAACTAGAGACAGTCTGTTATTATCCCTCTGTGAACTAGAGACAGTCTGTTATTATCCCTCTGTGAGCCAGAGACAGTCTGTTATTATCCCTCTGTGAACCAGAGACAGTCTGTTATTATCCCTCTGTGAACTAGAGACAGTCTGTTATTATCCCTCTGTGAGCCAGAGACAGTCTGTTATTATCCCTCTGTGAACTAGAGACAGTGTGTTATTATCCCTCCTCTGTGAACCAGAGACAGTCTGTTATTATCCCTCCTCTGTGAACTAGAGACAGTCTGTTATTATCCCTCCTCTGTGAACCAGAGACAGTCTGTTATTATCCCTCCTCTGTGAACTAGAGACAGTCTGTTATTATCCCTCTGTGAACCAGAGACAGTCTGTTATTATCCCTCCTCTGTGAACTAGAGACAGTCTGTTATTATCCCTCCTCTGTGAACTAGAGACAGTCTGTTATTATCCCTCCTCTGTGAACTAGAGACAGTCTGTTATTATCCCTCCTCTGTGAACTAGAGACTGTCTGTTATTATCCCTCCTCTGTGAACTAGAGACTGTCTGTTATTATCCCTCTGTGAGCCAGAGACAGTCTGTTATTATCCCTCCTCTGTGAACTAGAGACAGTCTGTTATTATCCCTCCTCTGTGAACTAGAGACAGTCTGTTATTATCCCTCCTCTGTGAACTAGAGACAGTCTGTTATTATCCCTCTGTGAGCCAGAGACAATCTGTTATTATCCCTCCTCTGTGAACTAGAGACAGTCTGTTATTATCCCTCCTCTGTGAACTAGAGACAGTCTGTTATTATCCCTCTGTGAACCAGAGACAGTCTGTTATTATCCCTCATCTGTGAACTAGAGACAGTCTGTTATTATCCCTCCTCTGTGAACTAGAGACAGTCTGTTATTATCCCTCCTCTGTGAACTAGAGACAGTCTGTTATTATCCCTCTGTGAACTAGAGGCAGTCTGTTATTATCCCTCTGTGAACTAGAGGCAGTCTGTTATTATCCCTCTGTGAACTAGAGACAGTCTGTTATTATCCCTCTGTGAACTAGAGACAGTCTGTTATTATCCCTCCTCTGTGAACTAGAGACAGTCTGTTATTATCCCTCCTCTGTGAACTAGAGACAGTCTGTTATTATCCCTCCTCTGTGAACTAGAGACAGTCTGTTATTATCCCTCCTCTGTGAACTAGAGACAGTCTGTTATTATCCCTCCTCTGTGAACTAGAGACAGTCTGTTATTATCCCTCCTCTGTGAACTAGAGACAGTCTGTTATTATCCCTCCTCTGTGAACTAGAGACAGTCTGTTATTATCCCTCCTCTGTGAACTAGAGACAGTCTGTTATTATCCCTCCTCTGTGAACTAGAGACAGTCTGTAATTAAGGTTCTTAACACAGCATGTCAGTAGTATGAAACTGGAAGTCGGTGAAACTCCATTCTGTTTGTCCCCACTGATGTTGACTTTGGGGGCGTTATTCCACTTATCTACTCATATAATATCATTAAGCTAAGTTTTACAGCTTCCCAGCCTCTCTGCCCCTCTAAATGTGCCTCGTATACCCAGCGTGTGTGTGTCACTGCCTGGGCTGGCTGGCTGGACTGGCTGGCCTGGTCTGGCTCGCTGGCATTGCCGTGTAGGTTTTTATGTGCGTGTTTGTTCTGGAGAAAGACGACTCACAGCACAGCCTGTTCCAAGAGTGAATTCCTGGCGGCTTACAAGAGCTGTTGAATGAAATGGAGGGCTCAGCACAGGAACGTAGAGAGGGGGGAGGGGACAGAGGGAGGGGGGACGAGGGTCGCTGGATGGAGGGAGGAGGTTAGGAGGGTTGGTGTAGAACTGTAGGAGTGTGTGCAGGCTCTCACTAGGACAGAGGGACACAGGGATGGGTGGAGGGAGAGAGAGGTGGCAACCCAAACCCTAGGACAGATGGGGGAGGGAGGGGGGCAGGGGATGAGGGGTGGCAGTCAGGCTCTCAGTAACAGGTCTGATTAAATAACAGGATACTCTATGAAAACAGGAACATTGTTTGCCTTTTGAAAGGGCAGGAAGGGCACTCTAATTGGCTTCCACTAGTCTCAGTGCTGTCGCCCTATTGGTGGGAGAGAGACAGCCACTTGGCCTAGTCTGGCCGGCCTCGGACTGAAGTGGAGGCACACGGTCTGCGCTACATCCAAATGCTCTATCTAGCCTTCAGACCTAACAATGAGCAGTGTAGACTTCTCCGAGAAATGGGACGCAGTGCAGACCGTGTGCCTTTATACTCTATAACTACTACTATAGTAGTTATATAGTATAAAGTACTATAGTAGTTATATAGTATAAAGTACTATAGTAGTTATTTAGTATAAACCACTATAGTAGTTGTATAGTATTATAGTAGTTGTATAGTATTATAGTAGTTCTATAGTATAAACCACGATAGTAGTTGTATAGTATTATAGTAGTTGTATAGTATAAAGTACTATAGTAGTTGTATAGTATAAAGTACTATAGTAGTTGTATAGTATAAAGTACTATAGTAGTTGTATAGTATAAAGTACTATAGTAGACATATAGTAGTTGTATAGTATAAAGACATATAGTAGCTATACAGTATAAAGTACTATAGTAGTTGTATAGTATAAAGTACTATATTAGTTGTATAGTATAAAGTACTATAGTAGTTGTATAGTATAAAGTACTATAGTAGTTGTATAGTATAAAGTACTATAGTAGTTATATAGTATAAACCACGATAGTAGTTGTATAGTATTATAGTAGTTGTATAGTATAAAGTACTATAGTAGTTGTATAGTATAAAGTACTATAGTAGTTATATAGTATAAACCACTATAGTAGTTGTATAGTATTATAGTAGTTCTATAGTATAAAGTATTATAGTACTTAAATAGTATAAAGTACTATAGTAGTTATATAGTATAAAGTACTATAGTAGTTATATAGTATAAACCACTATAGTAGTTGTATAGTATTATAGTAGTTGTATAGTATAAAGTACTATAGTAGTTGTATAGTATAAAGTACTATAGTAGTTATATAGTATAAACCACGATAGTAGTTGTATAGTATTATAGTAGTTGTATAGTATAAAGTACTATAGTAGTTGTATAGTATAAAGTACTATAGTAGTTGTATAGTATAAAGTACTATAGTAGTACTATAGTAGACATATAGTAGTTGTATAGTATAAAGACATATAGTAGCTATACAGTATAAAGTACTATAGTAGTTATATAGTATAAAGTACTATATTAGTTGTATAGTATAAAGTACTATAGTAGTTGTATAGTATAAAGTACTATAGTAGTTGTATAGTATAAAGTACTATAGTAGTTGTATAGTATAAAGTACTATAGTAGTTGTATAGTATAAAGTACTATAGTAGTACTATAGTAGACATATAGTAGTTGTATAGTATAAAGACATATAGTAGCTATACAGTATAAAGACATATAGTAGCTATACTGTATAAAGTACTATAGTAGTTGTATAGTATAAAGTACTATATTAGTTGTATAGTATAAAGTACTATAGTAGTTCTATAGTATAAAGTACTATAGTAGTTGTATAGTATAAAGTACTATAGTAGTTGTATAGTTTAAAGTACTATAGTACTTGTATAGTATAAACCACTATAGTAGTTGTATAGTATAAAGTACTATAGTAGTTGTATAGTATAAAGTACTATAGTAGTTGTATAGTATAAAGTACTATAGTAGTACTATAGTAGACATATAGTAGTTGTATAGTATAAAGACATATAGTAGCTATACAGTATGAAGTACTATAGTAGTTGTATAGTATAAAGTACTATATTAGTTGTATAGTATAAAGTACTATAGTAGTTCTATAGTATAAAGTACTATAGTAGTTGTATAGTATAAAGTACTATAGTAGTTGTATAGTTTAAAGTACTATAGTACTTATATAGTATAAACCACTATAGTAGTTGTATAGTATTATAGTAGTTCTATAGTATAAAGTACTATAGTAGTTGTATAGTATAAAGTACTATAGTTGTTGTATAGTATAAAGCACTATAGTACTTATATAGTATAAACCAATATAGTAGTTGTATAGTATTATAGTAGTTCTATAGTATAAAGTACTATAGTAGTTATATAGTATTATAGTAGTTCTATTGTATAAAGTACTATAGTAGTTGTATAGTATTATAGTACTTATATAGTATAAACCACTATAGTAGTTGTATAGTATTATAGTAGTTCTATAGTATAAAGTACTATAGTACTTATATAGTATAAAGTACTATAGTACTTATATAGTATAAAGTACTATAGTAGTTATTTAGTATAAAGACATATAGTAGTTGTATAGTATAAAGACATATAGTAGCTATACAGTATAAAGTACTATAGTAGATGTATAGTATAAAGTACTATATTATTTGTATAGTATAAAGACCTATAGTAGTTGTATAGTATAAAGTACTATAGTAGTTATATAGTATAAAGTACTATAGTAGTTGTATAGTATAAAGTACTATAGTAGTTATATAGTATAAAGTACTATAGTGGTTGTATAGTTGTCTGTAGTATGAAAGATCAGCCCCTCAACTTTAATATTGCAGATTGTTGCTTCCATCAATGTAATTGTCTGCATCATTTCCAATCCCCCATATATTGGTTTTGTAAATATATAAAATATATATAATTTTTAATATACATTTTGAATATATATATTTTTAAACTGTGCTCTGATGTTTCACAAAAGTTCTGAACCTTTCTATTCTCATAGTTTCTACAGATTGTAAATTAACTATAATTTGTTTTGCTAATAGTATCATTATATTATTGATCGATTGACTAGGTGACTTTTTAAATCACCCAGCAGTAATATTTGCAGAGTTAGCTCCAGGTAAATGTTACAAGTCTTCAGCCATTCCTGAACTTGCAAACTAAAACAAGTTTCAGTAAATCATTTTTAGTTCAACTATGTTGAAGATAAAAATTTAAAAAATTGTGCATTTTCCACATTCCATCAGTTCACTTTATTTTTAATAATATATTACACTTGATCTTTCTTGAATAAGTTCCTCCATTTCTTAATGTTTTTCCTCTGATGTGCCTCTATGGTACAGTTTTTATTGCATATTATTATTACTATACAGGCCATCCGGAAAGTATTCAGACCCCTTGACTTTCTCCACATTTTGTTACATTACAGCCTTATTCTAAAATAAAAAATCCTTGTCAATCTACACACAATACCCCATAATGACAAAGTGAAAACCATTTGTTTGAATTTTTTGCAAACATATTAAAAAATAAAAACAAAATAAATATCTTATTTACATAAGTATTCAGACTGTTTGCTATGAGACTCAAAATTGAGCTCAGGTGCTATCTGTTGCCAGTGATCATCATTGAGATCCTTGATGAAAACCTGCTCCAGTGCGCTCAGGACCTCCAGTGCGCTCAGGACCTCCAGTGTGCTCAGGACCTCCAGTGCGCTCAGGACCTCCAGTGCGCTCAGGACCTCCAGTGCGCCTAGGACCTCCAGTGCGCTCAGGACCTCCAGTGCGCCTAGGACCTCCAGTGCGCTCAGGACCTCCAGTGCGCCTAGGACCTCCAGTGCGCTCAGGACCTCCAGTGAGCTCAGGACCTCCAGTGCGCTCAGGACCTCCAGTGAGCTCAGGACCTCCAGTGAGCTCAGGACCTCCAGTGCGCCTAGGACCTCCAGTGCGCTCAGGACCTCCAGTGCGCCTAGGACCTCCAGTGCGCTCAGGACCTCCAGTGCGCCTAGGACCTCCAGTGCGCTCAGGACCTCCAGTGCGCCTAGGACCTCCAGTGCGCCTAGGACCTCCAGTGCGCTCAGGACCTCCAGTGAGCTCAGGACCTCCAGTGAACTCAGGACCTCCAGTGCGCTCAGGACCTCCAGTGAGCTCAGGACCTCCAGTGAGCTCAGGACCTCCAGTGAGCTCAGGACCTATTTCCTTTGTTGATATGAATTATTTCGACCTAAATTGCTTTTATTTTAAGGATGAGTTTTGAATTGGCCTCTAAAGGCTCATTTAAAAGTGTCCCAAAAGTGTACCCCCCCCCCATCTACTGTACCTATATTATGTCGGAAAAAGTCATAAATGGTTCTGTCCTGGTTAAAAACAAGTAGGCTTTGATTAGGCTTTGATTCATTCCCAATATGCTCACCAACGTGGAAATTCTATTAAATATGCCCGTTTTTTGATGGTCCGTTCCCTTTTAACACTTCAAAAACTTTTGGCGAGAATGACATAAGAATGTAGTCAAGACGACGAGCTTGATTGAGCCTCCGCCATGTATATTTCACTTGATCAGGATATTTAAGGGGGGTGAGAAGGGGTATTAGGGTGTAGGAGGGAGTAGGATTAGGAGAGAGTTGATAGGAGGGACTAGTTGAAGGAGGAGGGACTAGTTGAAGGAGGAGGGACTAGTGAAAGGAGGAGGAACTACTTAATGGAGGTGGTTCAGCCCACTTCTTTTAGTCAGGCACTCCTTGAGAGCGTAGCCTCTACCTGCCCTGACAGGCCACTAACCCCCCTCCCCATACACACCCTACACCTTCCACCCCAGCCCCAACTCCCTCTCCCCAGACCCAACAACATCATCCCCCTGTCACAACACCCTCTCCCCAGCCCCAACAACACCCCCCAGCCCCAACACCCTCCACCCCAGCCCGTCCCCCCCAGCCCCACATCAAAGCAGCGCTGTGAGTAATGGATACGCGGTGGGGCGACGCCCTTTCCTCCTCCAACCAGCACGACTGCCTACAGCCAGTGGCACCAAGAGCCCTGCGCTCACACACGGCAGCACACACACACACACACACACACACACACTCTATTTGTGCACTCAGACACACACATAATGTACGCATATACACTTGAGCTTGTTACCTTGCCAGGACACTAACAAGTATACATCCACACCAATAGTTTGGAAGGTTAGCAGGTCAATCTATAGTAGACCCAATAGGAAAGTAAACAACCTAGAATGTGGAACGAGAGTTCAGTTTGATACTTTGAAAGTTTTTAAAAACGTCTCTGAAAAAGTGTTGTGTTGGAAAAAAGTTTGGTTACTATCTATCTTTTGAATTTGGGTCCCGCGATACGGTTAGCATCAGATGCTTGTGACCACTATATCTATCCTGCCAACCAAAAGTTTGAAAAGCTGCTTAGCGTAGCAGCTAGCTTAGCTGCTAACTAGATATTAAGCTAGCAACGTTCCTTGACAGCTTGAACACAGCCCGCGACGCGGTTAGCTCTTGTGGCTGGGACCTCGGATTGTCAGGGGTTTGTGGCTGTTTAAATCTTCCCCTGCGACCTGCCCTGTCTGGAACGTTAAGTACCAGCGTTAGCCTACGTTGCTACCATGTCATACACATCCAAATGGACACGTTAAGTACCAGCATTAGCCTACGTTGCTACCATGTCATACACATCCAAATGGACACGTTAAGTACCAGCATTAGCCTACGTTGCTACCATGTCATACACATCCAAATGGACACGTTAAGTACCAGCGTTAGCCTACGTTGCTACCATGTCATACACATCCAAATGGACACGTTAAGTACCAGCATTAGCCTACGTTGCTACCATGTCATACACATCCAAATGGACACGTTAAGTACCAGCATTAGCCTACGTTGCTACCATGTCATACACATCCAAATGGACACGTTAAGTACCAGCATTAGCCTACGTTGCTACCATGTCATACACATCCAAATGGACACGTTAAGTACCAGCATTAGCCTACGTTGCTACCATGTCATACACATCCAAATGGACACGTTAAGTACCAGCGTTAGCCTACGTTGCTACCATGTCATACACATCCAAATGGACACGTTAAGTACCAGCGTTAGCCTACGTTGCTACCATGTCATACACATCCAAATGGACACGTTAAGTACCAGCGTTAGCCTACGTTGCTACCATGTCATACACATCCAAATGGACACGTTAAGTACCAGCGTTAGCCTACGTTGCTACCATGTCATACACATCCAAATGGACACGTTAAGTACCAGCGTTAGCCTACGTTGCTACCATGTCATACACATCCAAATGGACACGTTAAGTACCAGCGTTAGCCTACGTTGCTACAATGTCATACACATCCAAATGGACACGTTAAGTACCAGCATTAGCCTACGTTGCTACCATGTCATACACATCCAAATGGACACGTTAAGTACCAGCGTTAGCCTACGTTGCTACAATGTCATACACATCCAAATGGACACGTTAAGTACCAGCATTAGCCTACGTTGCTACCATGTCATACACATCCAAATGGACAGTGTTTTTCTATCACAAGCTGTTGTTACAACCACAGTAAAAATAGCTTCAAGAGCTTTGTCCAAATACTAATGGACTCAACGAGCAAAAGAATGGACGATCTGACCAGAGAGGTCCGTCTTGGACCAGAACTTAAGAACAGTTCGCAGTTCTCTCACGGGGAGTTGGATTTCCTGGAAAAAACTTGCAGCAAGATGACAACAAACTGTAAGTTCTCCCGAGATGACATCAGCACTTTCTGTGAATCATTATTAGTAAAGACTGGGAAAACAGACTATCCAGAGCAGACTATCCAGAACAGACTATCCAGAACAGACTATCTAGAACAGACTATCTAGAACAGACTATCCAGAACAGACTATCTAGAATAGACTATTTAGAACAGACTATCCAGAACAGACTATCCAGAACAGACTATCTAGAACAGACTATCTAGAACAGACTATCCAGAACAGACTATCTAGAACAGACTATCTAGAACAGACTATCCAGAACAGACTATCTAGAACAGACTATCTAGAACAGACTATCTAGAACAGACTATCCAGAACAGACTATTTAGAACAGACTATCTAGAACAGACTATCTAGAACAGACTATCCAGAACAGACTATCCAGAAGAGACTATCCAGAACAGACTATCTAGAACAGACTATCTAGAACAGACTATCCAGAACAGACTATCTAGAACAGACTATTTAGAACAGACTATCCAGAACAGACTATCCAGAACAGACTATCTAGAACAGACTATCTAGAACAGACTATCCAGAACAGACTATCTAGAACAGACTATCCAGAACAGACTATCCAGAACAGACTATCTAGAACAGACTATCTAGAACAGACTATCCAGAACAGACTATCCAGAACAGACTATCTAGAACAGACTATCTAGAACAGACTATCTAGAACAGACTATCCAGAACAGACTATCCAGAACAGACTATCCAGAACAGACTATCTAGAACAGACTATCTAGAACAGACTATCCAGAACAGACTATCTAGAACAGACTATTTAGAACAGACTATCCAGAACAGACTATCCAGAACAGACTATCCAGAACAGACTATCTAGAACAGACTATTTAGAACAGACTATCCAGAACAGACTATCTAGAACAGACTATCCAGAACAGACTATCCAGAACAGACTATCCAGAACAGACTATCCAGAACAGACTATCCAGAACAGACTATCTAGAACAGACTATCCAGAACAGACTATCCAGAACAGACTATTTAGAACACTATCCAGAACAGACTATCCAGAACAGACTATCCAGAACAGACTATCCAGAACAGACTATCCAGAACAGACTATTTAGAACAGACTATTTAGAACAGACTATCCAGAACAGACTATCCAGAACAGACTATCCAGAACAGACTATCTAGAACAGACTATTTAGAACAGACTATCCAGAACAGACTATCCAGAACAGACTATCTAGAACAGACTATTTAGAACAGACTATCCAGAACAGACTATCCAGAATAGACTATCCAGAATAGACTATCCAGAATAGACTATCCAGAACAGACTATCTAGAGAGAAAATCCAGGAGAAATAACATTGTTGTGGATGGCATACCAGAGTATTCTCAACTGGGCCGAGTCTCTCCAGAAAGTAAGAAAAAAGGATCACTGAAAGCTGCAGAAGGATCATACGAATATTGAGGTGGAGCCACGCCCACGGCTCTGCTTCCATCTGCTACAACAGGCTCATTGTCCACCCTCCCTCCCAAAAGCCTGGGAGGAATGAGAGAGCCTTAGGGTCAGATGCTTCAACATCACACACACACATCGACACATTGTTTATTTATTTTGTCTCCACATTATGTCTATCTCTGGTAAGGAAAGGGCTAAGAATAACCCATATTAAACGGATACAGCAGTAGCAATACAGGGATATAACATCTACAGAAGAGACAGGGATGCCTATGGGGGAGGTGTTGCTGTATATGTTCAGAGACATATTACTGTAAAGCTTAGAGAGGATCTCATGTCAAAATGTTGTTGAAGTGTTATTTACAATTTGTGTCACTTTCCTTGTCTATCAGAGTATCAGTGTTGTGCTTACTTGTCATGTTTTGTGTTTGTTGTGGACCCCAGGAAGAGTATCTGCTGCTTCTGCAGGTAATGGGGATCCACATAAACCTAGACCCATTAGATGTAGTTAAATGCAGGTAATGGGGAACCTAGACCCATTAGATGTAGTTAAATGCAGGTAATGGGGAACCTAGACCCATTAGATGTAGTTAAATGCAGGTAATGGGGAACCTAGACCCATTAGATGTAATTATAGTTAAATGTCATGCATTGCTCTTATGAGGATCACCTTTTTTTTAAAGACAAAGGGCTACTCTCACAATTTAATTCAGGACCACATGATGCATTCTAGAACTTCCTTAAATGTTCCAAACCAAACAACCACCTGTTTCTAATGCTGCTTTATACTCTTCACTTCCCCCTATTCAACTTCCTGCCTGCTCTCTGGTCTGTCACAACGATGCAGTAATGTCTTCAGTCTGTTGGCCAAGCCACTCAGGGAAATATCTCTGGGAAACATATATATATATATATTTGACATTTATTTAACTAGGCAAGTCAGTTAATATCTAATTCTTATTTACAATGACGGCCTACTCTGGCCAAACCCGGACGATGCTGGGCCAATTGTGCACCGCCCTATGGGACTCCCAATCACGGCCGGATGTGATACAGCCTGGATCTGAACCAGGGACTGTAGTGACACCTCTTGCACTGAGATACTGTACCACTTGGGAGCCCAAGGCAAGTGAAGTAGATAATAAACAAAAGTGGAATAAACAATAAAAATGAATAGTAAACATTACAATCACAAAAGTTCCAAAAAATCAAATCCCTCTCTGCTCTCTCTCCTTCTCTCTCTCATTCTCTCTCTCTCCTCGCTCTCTCCTTCTCTCTCTCCTCTCTCCTTCTCTCTCTTCCTTATCCTCTTTCTTCTTTGTCTCTCTCAACATTTTTCCTACATTTTTCCTGTCTGTGTGTCTCTCTGTGTGTCTCTCTGTGTGTGTCATATGAGAACAAGTGACGCCACAGCCAGCAAGGACACACACACAGGCCTCTCACTGTTCACTGTAGGTACTATGCAGATCACTGGGCCTCTCACTGTTCACTGTAGGTACTAGGCAGATCACTGGCCTCACTGTTCACTGTAGGTACTAGGCAGATCACTGTTCACTGTAGGTACTAGGCAGATCACTGGGCCTCTCATTGTTCACTGTAGGTACTAGTCAGATCACTGGGCCTCTCACTGTCCACTGTAGGTACTAGGCAGATCACTGGGCCTCTCACTGTTCACTGTAGGTACTAGGCAGATCACTGGGCCTCTCACTGTCC
Source organism: Oncorhynchus kisutch (assembly GCF_002021735.2). Classification (NCBI taxonomy): domain Eukaryota; kingdom Metazoa; phylum Chordata; class Actinopteri; order Salmoniformes; family Salmonidae; genus Oncorhynchus; species Oncorhynchus kisutch. Next base: position 45,957,716 of record NC_034201.2, read on the forward strand.
ACTGTAGGTACTAGGCAGATCACTGTCCTCACTGTCCACTGTAGGTACTAGTCCTCACTGTTCACTGTAGGTACTATGCAGATCACTGGGCATCTCACTGTCCACTGTAGGTACTAGGCAGATCACTGCGCCTTTCACTGTCCACTGTAGGTACTAGGCAGATCACTGTCCACTGTAGGTACTATGCAGATCACTGTCCCTCTCACTGTCCACTGTAGGTACTAGGCAGATCACTGGGCCTCTCACTGTCCACTGTAGGTACTAGGCAGATCACTGTCCACTGTAGGTACTATGCAGATCACTGTCCCTCTCACTGTCCACTGTAGGTACTAGGCAGATCACTGGGCCTCTCACTGTCCACTGTAGGTACTAGGCAGATCACTGTCCACTGTAGGTACTAGGCAGATCACTGGGCCTCTCACTGTCCACTGTAGGTACTAGGCATATAATTGGGCCTCTCACTGTTCATTGTAGGTACTAGGCAGATCACTGGACATCTCACTGTCCACTGTAGGTACTATGCAGATCACTGTCCTCACTGTCCACTGTAGGTACTATGCAGATCACTGGGCCTCTCACTGTCCACTGTAGGTACTAGGCAGATCACTGGGCCTCTCACTGTCCACTGTGGGGACTAGGAAGATCACTGGGCCTCTCACTGTCCACTGTAGGTACTAGTCAGATCACTGGGCCTCTCACTGTCCACTGTAGGTACTAGTCAGATCACTGGGCCTCTCACTGTTCACTGTAGGTACTAGGCAGATCACTGTTCACTGTAGGTACTAGTCAGATCACTGGGCCTCTCACTGTCCACTGTGGGGACTAGGCAGATCACTGTTCACTGTAGGTACTAGGCAGATCACTGTTCACTGTAGGTACTAGTCAGATCACTGGACCTCTCACTGTCCACTGTGGGGACTAGGCAGATCACTGTTCACTGTAGGTACTAGACAGAGCACTGGGCCTCTCACTGTCCACTGTGGGGACTAGGCAGATCACTGTTCACTGTAGGTACTAGGCAGAGCACTGGGCCTCTCACTGTCCACTGTGGGGACTAGGCAGATCACTGTTCACTGTAGGTACTAGGCAGAGCACTGGGCCTCTCACTGTCCACTGTAGGTACTAGGCAGATCACTGTTCACTGTAGGTACTAGGCAGAGCACTGGGCCTCTCACTGTCCACTGTAGGTACTAGGCAGATCACTGTTCACTGTAGGTACTAGGCAGAGCACTGTTCACTGTGGGGACTAGGCAGATCACTGTTCACTGTAGGGACTAGGCAGATCACTGTTCACTGTAGGTACTAGGCAGATCACTGTCCACTGTGGGGACTAGGCAGATCACTGTCCACTGTGGGGACTAGGCAGATCACTGTCCACTGTGGGGACTAGGCAGATCACTGTCCACTGTGGGGACTAGGCAGATCACTGTCCACTGTGGGGACTAGGCAGATCACTGTCCACTGTGGGGACTAGGCAGAGCACTCTCTATGCCATTTATGTGTGTGTTCATCTATGAGCTGGTTGTACATGATATGTGACTTCTCCCTGTCTGTTTCCCTCTGATCCTCCATGCCCTCAGGTGTGTGTGTGTGTGTGTGTGTGTGTGTGTGTGTGTGTGTGTGTGTGTGTGTGTGTGTGTGTGTGTGTGTGTGTGTGTGTGTGTGTGTGTGTGTGTGTGTTACATATGTTTGTGTGTGTTTGTGTCTGATGTTTGCGACAGTCACTTGAGGTTTAGCTCTGCCCAGAGGGGACATACAAAATGTTGCAGGGCTGGGCTGAGATTGGCGCAATCTGCCCTGTTCTGTTCTACTCTGCCCTGCCCTGTTCTGTTCTACTCTGCCCTGCCCTGTTCTGTTCTACTCTGCCCTGCCCTGTTCTGCCCTGTTCTACTCTGCCCTGTTCTGTTCTACTCTGCTCTGCCCTGTTCTGTTCTGTTCTACTCTGCCCTGTTCTGTTCTATTCTACTCTGCCCTGTTCTGTTCTACTCTGCCCTGCCCTGTTCTGTTCTACTCTGCTCTGCCCTGCCCTGTTCTGTTCTACTCTGCCCTGCCCTGTTCTGTTCTACTCTGCTCTGCCCTGCCCTGTTCTGTTCTACTCTGCTCTGCCCTGTTCTGTTCTACTCTGCTCTGCCCTGCCCTGTTCTGTTCTACTCTGCTCTGCCCTGCCCTGCCCTGTTCTGTTCTACTCTGCCCTGCCCTGCCCTGTTCTGTTCTACTCTGCTCTGCTCTGCCCTGTTCTTTTCTACTCTGCTCTGCCCTGTTCTTTTCTACTCTGCTCTGCTCTGCCCTGTTCTGTTCTACTCTGCCCTGTTCTTTTCTACTCTGCCCTGTTCTTTTCTACTCTGCCCTGTTCTTTTCTACTCTGCCCTGTTCTGTTCTACTCTGCTCTGCCCTGTTCTGTTCTGTTCTACTCTGCCCTGTTCTGTTCTACTCTGCTCTGACCTGTTCTACTCTACTCTGCCCTGCCCTGTTCTACTCTGCTCTGCCCTGCCCTGTTCTGTTCTACTCTGCCCTGTTCTACTCTGCTCTGCCCTGTTCTGTTCTACTCTGCTCTGCCCTGTTCTGTTCTACTCTGCCCTGTTCTTTTCTACTCTGCTCTGCCCTGTTCTTTTCTACTCTACTCTGCTCTGCCCTGTTCTGTTCTACTCTGCTCTGCCCTGTTCTTTTCTACTCTGCTCTGCTCTGCCCTGTTCTGTTCTACTCTGCTCTACTCTGCCCTGTTCTGTTCTACTCTGCCCTGTTCTTTTCTACTCTGCCCTGTTCTTTTCTACTCTGCCCTGTTCTTTTCTACTCTGCCCTGTTCTGTTCTACTCTGCTCTGCCCTGTTCTGTTCTACTCTGCTCTGCCCTGTTCTGCCCTGTTCTACTCTGCCCTGTTCTGTTCTACTCTGCTCTGCCCTGTTCTGTTCTGTTCTACTCTGCCCTGTTCTGTTCTATTCTACTCTGCCCTGTTCTGTTCTACTCTGCTCTGCCCTGTTCTGTTCTACTCTGCTCTGCCCTGTTCTGTTCTACTCTGCTCTGCCCTGTTCTACTCTGCCCTGTTCTGTTCTACTCTGCTCTGCCCTGTTCTGTTCTGTTCTGTTCTACTCTGCCCTGTTCTACTCTGCCCTGTTCTGTTCTATTCTACTCTGCCCTGTTCTGTTCTATTCTACTCTGCCCTGTTCTGTTCTACTCTGCTCTGCCCTGTTCTACTCTGCCCTGTTCTGTTCTACTCTGCTCTGCCCTGTTCTGTTCTGTTCTACTCTGCCCTGTTCTGTTCTACTCTGCTCTGCCCTGTTCTACTCTGCCCTGTTCTGTTCTACTCTGCTCTGCCCTGTTCTGTTCTATTCTACTCTGCCCTGTTCTGTTCTACTCTGCTCTGCCCTGTTCTGTTCTACTCTCCTCTGCCCTGTTCTGTTCTACTCTGCTCTGCCCTGTTCTGTTCTACTCTGCCCTGTTCTGTTCTACTCTACTCTGCTCTGCCCTGTTCTGTTCTCCTCTTCTCTGTTCTCCTCTGCTCTGCTCTGCTCTGCTCTGCTCTGCTCTGTTCTCCTCTGTTCTGCTCTGCTCTGCTCTGTTCTGCTCTGCTCTGTTCTGCTCTGCTCTGTTCTCCTCTGTTCTCCTCTGTTCTGCTCTGTTCTCCTCTCATCTGTTCTCCTCTGTTCTATTCTGTTCTCCTCTGTTCTGTTCTGTTCTCCTCTGTTCTGCTCTGTTCTCCTCTGCTCTGCTCTGTTCTCCTCTGTTCTGCTCTGTTCTCCTCTGTTCTCCTCTCCTCTGTTCTCCTCTCCTCTGTTCTCCTCTGTTCTGCTCTCCTCTGTTCTCATCTGTTTTCCTCTGTTCTGTTCTCCTCTCCTCTGTTCTCCTCTGTTCTGTTCTCCTCTCCTCTGTTCTCCTCTGTTCTGTTCTCCTCTGTTCTCCTCTGTTCTGTTCTCCTCTGTTCTCATCTGTTCTCCTCTGTTCTCATCTGTTCTCCTCTGTTCTGTTCTCCTCTCCTCTGTTCTCCTCTGTTCTGTTCTCCTCTGTTCTCCTCTGTTCTCCTCTACTATGTTCTCCTCTGCTCTGTTCTCCTCTACTATGTTCTCCTCTCCTCTGTTCTCCTCTGTTCTCCTCTGTTCTCATCTGTTCTCCTCTGTTCTCATCTGTTCTCCTCTGTTCTCCTCTGTTCTCCTCTGTTCTCATCTGTTCTCCTCTGTTCTCCTCTGTTCTCCTCTGTTCTCATCTGTTCTCCTCTGTTCTCATCTGTTCTCCTCTGTTCTCCTCTGTTCTGTTCTCCTCTGTTCTGCTCTGCTCTGTTCTCCTCTGTTCCGCTCTGCTGCCAGGTGCAATCTGCTACCTGGATTCAAATACTATTTGAAATCTTTCAAATACACAGAGAGTTTTGCTCTAACCTGCTTAGAGTGCCAGATGGGCGGGGTTTGCAGTTTTGGAACTATTCCATTTGTCCATTAAGCCAGACATGCTCAATCAAGCACAGTTGACGCATTTTAAACGATTTCAAGTAGTATTTGAACCCACGTCGGCTATCCGGTGCTGGTGCTACTTCTATCAGGGTGGGATTGGCGTGGGATTGGGGTGGGATTGGCGTGGGATTGGGGTGGGATTGGTGTGGGATTGGGGTGGGATTGGCGTGGGATTGGCGTGGGATTGGGGTGGGATTGGGGTGGGATTAGGGTGGGATTGGCGTGGGATTGGCGTGGGGTTTGTGGGGTTCCGTGGGATTGGCGTGGGGTTCCGTGGGATTGGCGTGGGATTTGTGGGGTTCCGTGGGATTGGCGTGGGATTTGTGGGGTTCCGTGGGATTGGCGTGGGGTTCCGTGGGTGTTTTTCACCTCCTTCCTGCCCCCTGATGTTAACCTTCTCAGCTTAGTGTTTAGTGTTGTGTTTGACCTGGGTGATAAGTTGTTTCAGCCTGCTGCTCCGCTCTTGTTAGTCTCTATTGAAATGATTTCACTGTTCTCTGTCTCTCTGATACGGATTCACGCAACGCAGTGAAAGGTCACCTCGCATTAATGTATTCCACAGTTCACCAACTGGGAAACATTTGAAACTCCTGCGTTCAGACCTTTCAATGCTTGGTGTTTTTTTTGTGTTTTTTTTACATACTTTTTGCACTTTAGTTCCCTCTGGATAAGAGTGTCAGTGGTGATGGTACAGTATTGACCTATTGTACCTTGGGCACTGGTACCTCTGGTTTTGTCAGACATTAATTTAATACATTTTTATGAAATGTGTCATTTTAATTTAATTTGACCTTTATTTAACTAGGCAAGTCAGTTAAGAACAAATTCTTATTTACAATGGCGGCCTAGGAACAGTGGGTTAACTGCCTGTTCAGGGGCAGAACGACAGATTTGTACCTTGTCAGCTGGGGGGTTTGAACTTGCAAACTTCCGGTTACTAGTCCAACGCTCTAACAACTAGGCTACCCTGCCGTCATTGATGGCACAAGTGGAGAGTTTGCTGTTGGTTCAAATGCCAAGTGGAGGTGATCTCTCTATATATAGATATCACCTCTGTCCTATCACGTTGTTGTGTGACCAGGATGGATGTGTGTTCACTAAACCACAAAGTTGTTACAGTACAGTTCCCTCTGACGAACATAACAAAACAGAATTGTTTCCACATGCATTTTTAGCTCTCGTTTTATTGCCTTGTTTGAGTCTTGAATTTAGGGGTAAAAAAGAAGAAGAGAAGAAGTTAAATAGTTAAATAGTTAAATAGTTAATAGTTAAATAGTTTAAATAGTTAAATAGTTAAATAGTTAAGTTAAATAGTTAAATAGTTAAATAGTTAAATAGTTAAATAGTTAAATAGTTAAAGTTAAATAGTTAAATAGTTAAATAGTTAAATAGTTAAAGTTAAATAGTTAAATAGTTAAATAGTTAAATAGTTAAATAGTTAAGTTAAATAGTTAAATAGTTAAATAGTTAAATAGTTTAAAGTTAAATAGTTAAGTAATAGTTAAATAGTTAAAGTTAAATAGTTAAATAGTTAAATCGTTAAATAGTTAATAGTTAAATAGTTAAATAGTTAATAGTTAATAGTTAAATAGTTAAATAGTTAAAATAGTTAAAGTTAATAGTTAATAGTTAAATAGTTAAATAGTTAAATAGTTAATAGTTAAAGATTTAAATAGTTAAATAGTTAAATAGTTAAATAGTTAAATAGTTAAAGTTAATAGTTAAATAGTTAAATAGTTAAAGTTAAATAGTTAAAAGTTAAATAGTTAAATAGTTAATAGTTAAATAGTTAAAGTTAAATAGTTAAATAGTTAATAGTTAATAGTTAAATAGTTAAATAGTTAAAGTTAAATAGTTAAAGTTAAATAGTTAATAGTTAAAGTTAAATAGTTAAATAGTTAAATAGTTAAATAGTTAAATAGTTAAAGTTAAATATGTTAAATAGTTAAATAGTTAAATAGTTAAATAGTTACAGTAAATAGTTAAATAGTTAAATAGTTAAAGTTAAATAGTTAAATAGTTAATAGTTAAATAGTTAAATAGTTAATAGTTAAATGTTAAAGTTAAATAGTTAAAGTTAATAGTTAAATAGTTAAATAGTTAAAGTTAAATAGTTAAAGTTAAATAGTTAAATAGTTAAATAGTTAAATAGTTAATAGTTAAATAGTTAAAGTAAATAGTTAAATAGTTAAATAGTTAAATAGTTAATAGTTAATAGTTAAATAGTTAAATAGTTAAATAGTTAAAGTTAAATAGTTAATAGTTAAATAGTTAAATAGTTAAATAGTTAAATAGTTAATAGTTAATAGTTAATAGTAATAGTTAAATAGTTAATAGTTAAATAGTTAAATAGTTAAGTATAGTTAAATAGTTAAATAGTTAAATAGTTAAATAGTTAATAGTTAAATAGTTAAATAGTTAAATAGTTAAATAGTTAAATAGTTAAAGTTAAATAGTTAAATAGTTAAATAGTTAAATAGTTAAAGTTAAATAGTTAAATAGTTAAATAGTTAAATAGTTAAAGTTAAATAGTTAAATAGTTAAATAGTTAAATAGTTAAATAGTTAAATAGTTAAAGTTAAATAGTTAAATAGTTAAATAGTTAAATAGTTAAAGTTAAATAGTTAAATAGTTAAAGTTAAATAGTTAAATAGTTAAATAGTTAAATAGTTAAATAGTTACAGTTAAATAGTTAAATAGTTAAATAGTTAAATAGTTAAATAGTTAAAGTTAAATAGTTAAATAGTTAAATAGTTAAATAGTTAAATAGTTAAAGTTAAATAGTTAAATAGTTAAATAGTTAAAGTTAAATAGTTAAATAGTTAAATAGTTAAATAGTTAATAGTAAGTTAAATAGTTAAATAGTTAAATAGTTAAATAGTTAAATAGTTAAATAGTTAAAGTTAAATAGTTAAATAGTTAAATAGTTAAATAGTTAAATAGTTAAATAGTTACAGTTAAATAGTTAAATAGTAAATAGTTAAAGTTAAATAGTTAAATAGTTAAATAGTTAAAGTTAAATAGTTAAATAGTTAAATAGTTAAATAGTTAAATAGTTAAATAGTTAAAGTTAAATAGTTAAATAGTTAAATAGTTAAAGTAAATAGTTAAATAGTTAAATAGTTAAATAGTTAAATAGTTAAATAGTTACAGTAATAGTTAAATAGTTAAATAGTTAAATAGTTAAATAGTTAAAGTTAAATAGTTAAATAGTTACAGTTAAATATAACTCCAGCCAATCATGTCGTAGCATGAGCTCGTTCTGTAATGGGCTTTGTTTCCTTTTCACTTTGTGTGGCTTTCATAGAAACCTTCGGGATTAGCCAACGTTTGGCCTCCACCACCACCACTGCTCAACATTGTGATACTATAATGACTTAATAGGATTCTATTCCTGAAATGACCACTGTGGTTCTTTAGGTACTCCGGCAGCCCTGTGGTCGAGGCCATTTAAAAAATACAAGTATTTAGTAGTGTGTGTCCTTGTGTGTGTGTGTGTGTGTGTGTGTGTGTGTGTGTGTGTGTGTGTGTGTGTGTGTGTGTGTGTACTTGTCCATGGTATTATACCACAAGTATAGTAATGTATATATTACCTGGATTAGAAGACATGTGTGCTTCACACTGGGTAGGGAACTCTTGAACTCGAGCTAAAGCAGATTCCCACGTGTTCAAGCTCTTCCAGAGTCGTTCCATATCATTCCAATGAGCCATGACACCCACCACCTCAGATCGTTCTGAAATCGTATCAAATCAAATCCAATGTTATTTGTCACATACACATGGTTAGCAGATGTTAGTGCGAGTGTAGCGAAATGCTTGTGCTTCTAGTTCCAACAATGCAGAAATAACCAACGAGTAATCTAACTAACAATTCCAAAACTACTACCTTATACACATAAGTGTAAAAGGATAAAGAATATTTACATAAAGATATATGAATGAGTGATGGTACAGAGCGGCATAGGCAAGATGCAGTAGATGGTATTGAGTGCAGTATATACATATGAGATGAGTATGTAAACAAAGTGGCATAGTTAAAGTGGCTAGTGATACATGTATTACATAAAGATGCAGTAGATGATATAGAGTACAGTATATACGTAGACATATGAGATGAATAATGTAGGGTATGTAAACATTATATTAAGTAGCATTGTTTAAAGTGGCTAGTGATATATTTTACATCAATTCCCATCAATTCCCATTAGTAAAGTGGCTGAAGTTGAGTCAGTGTGTTGGCAGCAGCCACTCAATGTTAGTGGTGGCTGTTTAACAGTCTGATGGCCTTGAGATAGAAGCTGTTTTCAGTCTCTTGGTCCCAGCTTTGATGCACCTGTACTGACCTTGCCTTCTGGAAGATAGCGGGGGGAACAGGCAGTGGCTCGGGTGGTTGTTGTCCTTGATGAGTAAGTTAGAAACAGATAAAATTGTAATTGAATTTGCTGATGTTCTTTTTTTTAACCTCCACTCGGAGAAAAGTCAACCTAGAAGTTGTTAGATTGATGTCCCATCCCACATCCAAAGTAGTATGGAGCTGTGGCTTGGAGTATTGTTTCTTCATCCTACGTATTCTCAGTGAATTTGGTGCTGCCCCCCCCCCCCTGTTCAGAGAAATTTGTCATTGAAGTTGTTAGATTGATGTCCCATCCCACATCCTGATATTACCAGGTTATGACCACTAGATGGTGCTGTTCCTGCTATTAGGCTATATATTTCTAAAGGGACATATTGGTCTATGGACATGGCATGACAGCAACCCTTTGGCTTTTCTTACCT
>NC_034201.2:45971929-45984429 GCF_002021735.2 Oncorhynchus kisutch
GTGTGTGTGTGACTCGGGCAGTTGTTGTTGCCATCCTGTACCTGTCCTGCAGGTGTGATGTTCGGATGTACCGATCCTGTGCTGGGGTTGTTACATGTGATCTGCCACTGCGAGTATGATCAGCTGTCCTTCCTGTAGCTCTGTCTAAGGCATCTCACAGTACAGACATTGTCATTTATTGCCCTGGCCACATCTGCAGTCCTCATGCCTCCTTGCAGCATGCCTAAGGCATGTTCATGCAGATGAGCAGGGACCCTAGGCATCTTTCTTTTGGTGTTTTTCAGAGTCAGTAGAAAGGCCTCTTTAGTGTCCTAAGTTTTTATAACTGTGACCTTAATTGTCTACCGTCTGTAAGCTGTTAGTGTCTTAACGACCGTTCCACAGGTGCATGTTCATTAATTGTTTATGGTTCATTGAACAAGCCTGGGAAACAGTGTTTAAATCCTTTACAATGAAGATCTGTGAAGTTATTTGGATTTTTACCAATTATCTTTGAAAGACAGGGTCCTGAAAAGGGACCTTTCTTTTTTTGCTGAGTTAATATGCTATATGTTGAATACAGTGATACTATATGATGAATACAGTGATACTATATGATGAATACAGTGATACTATATGATGAATACAGTGATACTATATGATGAATACAGTGATACTATATGATGAATACAGTGATAATATATGATGAATACAGTGATACTATATGATGAATACAGTGATACTATATGATGAATACAATGATACTATATGATGAATACAGTGATACTATATGTTGAATACAGTGATACTGTCACGATCGTCTGAATAAATGGACCAAGGCGCAGGGTACTTAGAGTTCCACATGTTTAATAAATATGAAACTCACCAAAAACAATACAGATGAAAACGTGATGTTCTGGGCTGCTCACAGGCAGCTACACAAAAACAAGATCCCACAAACAACAGGTGGGAAAAGGCTGCCTAAATATGATCCCCAATCAGAGACAACGATAGACAGCTGCCTCCGATTGGGAACCATACCCGGCCAACATGGAAATGAAAAAACTAGACGACCCACCCTAGTCACACCCTGACCTAACCAAAATAGAGAATAAAAGGATCTCTAAGGTCAGGGCGTGACAGATACTATATGTTGAGTACAGTGTGTACATATGCTATCCATTCTAGTTGTGTACTTTTCACTTGACTTTCCTTATCTCATCTCTCTCTCTCTGCTTTCTCTCCCTCTCTCTCCCTCTATCTCACTCTCTCTTTCTCTCGCCCACTCTCTCTCTCCCTCTCTCTCTTTCTCTCTTTCTCTCTCTCTCCCTCTCTCTCCCTCTCCCTCTATCTCACTCCCTCTCTCTCTTTCTCCCTCGGCCCACTTTCTCTCTCTCTCTTTCTCTCGCCCTCTCTCTTTCTCTCTCGCCCACTTTCTCTCTCTCTCTCTCTCTCTTTCTCTCGCCCTCTCTCTTTCTCTCTCGCCCACTTTCTCTCTCTCTCTCTCTCTCCCTCTCTCTCTCTCTCTCCCTCTCCCCTCTGCCTTGCGAAAGTATTCGGCACTGTATGTCTTCCATTTCCTAATAATTGCTCCCACAGTTGATTTCTTCAAACCAAGCTGCTTACCTATTGCAGATTCAGTCTTCCCATCCTGGTGCAGGTCTACAATTTTGTTTCTGGTGTCCTTTGACAGCTCTTTGGTCTTGGCCATAGTGGAGTTTGGAGTGTGACTGTTTGAGGTTGTGGACAGGTGTCTTTTATACTGATAACAAGTTCAAACAGGTGCCATTAATACAGGTAATGAGTGGAGGACAGAGGAGCCTCTTAAATAAGAAGTTACAGGTCTGTGAGAGCCAGAAATCTTGCTTGTTTGTAGGTGACCAAATACTTATTTTCCACCATAATTTTCAAATAAATTCATAAAAAATCCTACAATGTGATTTTCAGTTTTTTTTCTTCTCATTTTGTCTGTCATAGTTGAAGTGTACCTATGATGAAAATTACAGGCCTCTCTCATCTTTTTAAGTGGGAGAACTTGCACAATTGGTGGCTGACTAAATACTTTTTTGCCCCGCTGTATGTAGGGATCCAGATTTTGTCCTTCTGTACTTCTTTTGTCTTTCTATTTTCTTTCTTTCTGTTGTTAACTATCTATTTATTAGTTCGCTAGCTAGTTTCTTTTTGAAGAGTCCCTACAAACAGCACAATTTTATAAAAATAAAAAAACATTTGTTGCTTTATTTGTCTCCCATTCTTGCAGTTTTCCTTTCTTTTTTCCAATTTCAATAATGTAGGACCTCATTTTTCTGCTGCTCAACTTGGAACTCTCTCTCTCTCAATTCAATTCAATTTAAGGGCTTTATCGGCATGGGAAACATATGTTTACATTGCCAAAGTGAAATAGATTATAAATGCACTCTCTCTTTCTCCCTCTCCCTCTCTCTCTCTCTCTCTCTCTCTCTCTCTCTCTCTTTCTCCCTCTCTCTCGCTCTCGCTCTTCCTCTCTCTCTCTCTCTCACTCTTCCTCTCTCTTTCTCTCGCTCTCTCTCACTCTCTCCCTCTTTCTTCCCCCCCCCCCCTCTCTCTCTCTCTCTCTCTCTCTCTTTCTCCCTATTCCTCTCTCACTCTCTCTCGCTCTCTCCCTATTCCTCTCTCACTCTCTCTCGCTCTCTCCCTCTCTATCTCTCTCTCTCAGGCACGCCTGGCGCTGGAGAGAGGGGCTCAGGCTGTCATCTTTGATGTCACCGATGATGTCAACGCTAAGTTCCAGGTGAGGAATGTTGGAGCCCCATCCGTGAGAGCAGAGGACAGTAATGTAGCATAGACTGAGCTGAAAAAACATTCTGTGTCTTCCCCTTCTTGTGTGTCTTCCTCCAACACACACACACACACCCCTACACTCACACACACACACACATACCCCTACATGCACACACACACCCCCCCTACATGCACACACACACACCCCTACATACACACACACACACACACCCCTACACTCACACACACACACACACACACACACCTACACACACACACACACACACGTGTAGCTGCATGAGTCAGATTCCCTGCTGCGTCCGGTGGTGCTGATGCAGGCTGAGGATGCTGAGACACTGATGGAACTGGTCAACAGGAACGAGGAGGCCAGCGTCCGCATCGACATCAAGAGGGAGGACCCCAAATGGGTGAGGAACGACATACATACATGGGGAATAGCTTGTTAGTTACATTCTATACTATGAAGTATACATCTATAGTAAAAGCCCTATTCCTCTACTAGTTTGACATTGGCCCCTCCCCCTGAGAACCATGGTAACAGGACCCCGGCAACGGGAGGTAAACAGAAGATAGGCTGGTGGAGGTAGTAGTTATTTGTTTAAATGTTTTATTCACCTTTATTGAACCAGGTAGGCCAGTTGAGAACAAGTTCTCATTTACAACTGCGACCTGGCCTGCAACACAAACAACAACACAGAGTTACACATGGAATAAACAAATGTACAGTCAATAACACAATAGAAAAATCTACACACAGTGTGTGCAAAATGTAGTAAGGAGGTAAAGCAATAAATAGGCCGTAGTGGCAAAATAATGACAATTTAGTCATTAAACACTGGAGTGATAGATGTGCAGAAGATTAATGTGCAACTAGAGATACTGGGGTGCAAAGGAGCAAATAAATAACAGTATGGGGATGAGGTAGTTGGATGGGCTATTTACAGATGGGCTGTGTACAGGTGCAATGATCTGTGAGCTGCTCTGACAACTGGTGCTTAAAGCTGGTGAGGGAAATATGAGTCTCCACTTTCAATGATTTTTGCAATTCGTTCCAGTCATTGGCAGCAGAGAACGGGAGGTAAAGGCGGCCAAAAGGAGGAATTGACCAGTGAGCTGAGATAAGGCGGGGCTTTACCTAGTAAAGACTTATAGATGACCTGGAGCCAGTGGGTTTGGTGACGAAATATGAAGCGAGCGCCAGCCAACGAGAGTATACAGGTCGCAGTGGTGGGTAGTATATGGGGCTTGGTGACAAAATGGATGGCACTGTGATAGTGCTGAGTAGAGTGTTGGAGGCTATTTTGTAAATGACATCGCCGAAGTCAAGGATCGGTAGGATAGTCAGTTTTACTAGGGTATGTTTAGCAGCATGAGTGAAGGAGGCTTTGTTGCGAAATAGGAAGCTGATTCTATATTTAGATTTTGGATAGGAGATGCTTAATGTGAGTCTGGAAGGAGAGTTTACAGTCTAACCAGACACCTAGGTATTTGTAGTTGCCCACATATTCTAAGCCAGAAACGTCCAGAGTAGTGATGCTGGATGGGCGGGCGGGTGCGGGCAGCGATTGGTTGAAGAGCATGCATTTAGTTTCACTTGCATTTAAGAGCAGTTGGAGGCCACGGAAGGAAAGTTGTATGGCATTGAAGCTCGACTGGAGGTTAATTAAGACAGTGTCCAAAGAAGGGCCAAAAGTATACAGAATGGTGTTGTCTGCGTAGAGGTGGATCAGAGAATCACCAGCAGCAAGAGAGACATCATTGATGTATACAGAGAAAAGAGTCGGCCCGAGAATTGAACCCTGTGGCACCCCCATAGAAGACTGCCAGAGGTCCGGACATGTTTGCCAATAAGAATGTGGTGACCGACAGAGTCGAAAGCCTTGGCCAGGTCGATGAATACGGCTGCACAGTATAGTCTTTTATAGATGGCGGTTATGATGTCGTTTAGGACCTTGAGCGTGGCTGAACATCAGCTATCTGGATTTGGATGAAGGAGAAATTTGGGGAGGCTGGGGCAAGTTGCTGTGGGGTGTGCATAGCTGTTGACCGGGGTAGGGGTAGCCAGGTGGAAAGCATAGCCAGCCGTAGAAAAATGCTTATTGAAATTCTCAATTATCATGGATTTTTCGGTGGTAACAGTGTTTCCTAGCCTCAATGGGCAGCTGGGAGGAGGTGCTCTTATTATCCATGGACTTTACAGAACTTCCCAGAACGTTTTGGAGTATGTGCTACAGAATGCAAATTTATGTTTGAAAAAGCTAGCCTTAATTTGCAAATAAATTCATTAAAAATCCTACAATGTGATTTTCTAGATTTTTTTTTCTCATTTTGTCTGTCATAGTTGAAGTGTACCTATGAGGAAAATTACAGGCCTCTCATCTTTTTAAGTGGGAGAACTTGCATAATTGGTGGCTGACTAAATACTTTTTTGCCCCACTGTATAAAGGGAAGGAAATGATGAAGGTAAATAAATTCCAGGTGTGAATCATAATGATTAACAGGTGAGCGTAATGATGAGTGCCAGGTGAGCGTAATGATGAGTGCCAGGTGTGCGTAATGATGAGTGCCAGGTGTGCGTAATGATGAGTGCCAGGTGTGCGTAATGATGAATCCCAGGACCGGTGGTTAGTATTTGGAGGGGGGGAGCAGGAGAAGATGTGACAGTATCCACCCCCTGACGCGCGGCTTTAGCCGCAGGACGATGCCGACCGATCGGTCTGGCCCGGGGTCCACGGGCCAGGGCCGGCTGGAAACCCAAAACACACTGGAAGTGGGTCAACCCAGTGGAGGAGTGACTTAGCAAGTTTAGGGGGTACTCTGCCCAGTGAAAGAATTGTGCCCACTCACGCTGCCAATCCTGACAGTGACTCGTCAGGAACCTCCCCAGCGCCTGCTTCATCCTTTCCACCTGCCCATTTGACTGGGGCCGGTACCCGGAGGTGAGGCTGACCATGACCCCGAGCTTCTCCAAGAAGGCCCTCCAAACTCGTGATATAAATTGGGGGCCACGGTTGGAGACGATGTCCTCTGGAAGGCCATAATGCCAGAAGACCTGCTGGAAGAGCAGTGAGGAGACCAGGAAGACATGCCTTGGAAAATCTATCCACTAACCATCAGAGCGGGGAAGATTGGTTACAAAGTCAATGAATAGACGTGACCAAGGTTGCTGAGGCATGGGAAGTGGCAGGAGCTTCCCTTCTCCCTCTAGAGCCTGGTGGATGTCCACATCTACGTCCCAAACCACTGGACCCACGACTCGGGAGGTTGGGATTATGGGTGCCCTCTGAACAGGAACGTCTCCCGAATCGTAGTTATGGGACCAGAGCATTGGCCATGATGTTCTCCAAACCTGTGCGCTAGGTCAGCATGAAGTCGAACCTGGTGAAGAAAAGTGTCCACCTAGCTTGGCGCGGATTCAGTCTCCTCGCTGTCCGTATGTACTGTAGGTTCCGATGGTCAGTGAGGATGACAAATGGTTCCTTGGCACCCTCCAGCCAGTGTCTCAACTCCTCTAAGGCCAACTTCACCGCCAGGTGCTCCCGATCGCCGACATCGTAATAATAAGGGTACACAAGATAAAATAAATAAGCATAAATATGGGTTGTATTTACAATGGTGTTTGTTCTTCACTGGTTGCCCTTTTCTTGTGGCAACAGGTCACAAATCTTGCTGCTGTGATGGCACACTGTGGAATTTCACCCAGTAGATATGGGAGTTTATCAAAATCAGGTTTGTTTTCAAATTCTTTGTGGATATGTGTAATCTGAGGGAAATATGTGTCTCTAATAATATGTGTCTATAATAATACATTGGGCAGGAGGTTAGGAAGTGCAGCTCAGTTTCCACCTCATTTTGTGGGCAGTGTGCACATAGCCTGTCTTCTCTTGAGAGCCAGGTCTGCCTATGGCGGCCTTTCTCAATAGCAATGCTTTGCTCACTGAGTTGGGATATAGTCAAAGCTTTCCTTAAGTTTGGGTCAGTCACAGTGGTCAGGTATTCTGCCACTGTGTACTCTCTGTTTACGGCCAAATAGCATTCTAGTTTGCTCAGTTTTTTTGTTAATTCTTTCCAATGTGTCAAGTAATTATGTTTTTGTTTTCTCATGATTTGGTTGGGTCTAATTGTGTTGCTGTCCAGGTCTGGCAGAATCTGTGCAGAATATCTAGGTGCTGCTATAGGTCCTCCTTGGTTGGTGACAGAAGCACCAGATCATCAGCAGACAGTAGACATTTAACTTCAGATTCTAGTAGGGTGAGGCCGGGTGCTGCAGACTTTTCTAGTGCCCGCGCCAATTCGTTGATATATATGTTGAAGAGGGTGGGGCTTAAGCTGCAACCCTGTCTCACACCCCGGCCCTGTGGAAAGAAATCAACAAAGCATTAGAAGACTTTGCCTTTGTTTTGGTTTGTGTGTTTGTCATTTAGGGTGTGCAGGGTGAATACGTGGTCTGTTGTACGGTAATTTGTTAAAAAGCCAATTTGACATTTTCTCTGTACATTGTTTTCACTGAGGAAATGTACGAGTCTGCTGTTAATGATAATGCAGAGGATTTCCCAAAGTTGCCAAAGTCGCATATCCCACAGTAGATATTTGGGTCAAATCTGTCTCCTCTTTTGTGGATTGGGGTGATCAGTCCTTGGTTCCAAGTACTGGGGGAAGATGCCAGAGCTAAGGATGATGTTAAAGAGTTTTAGTATAGCCAATTGGAATTTGTTTTCTACTGCCACGTTTACACCTTCACTATTACAGTGGAACGTTTTACCCAGGAAGTTGTCTAAAAGGGATTTAATTTGTTGTTGCCTAATAGTTTTTTGGTAGGTTTCCAAACTGCATTCTTTCCATCTATAGCATTTATTAATGTTACTCAGTTCTTTTGGCTTAGATGCCTCATGATTGAGTATTGCTCTGTTCAAGTAGACTGGGATTTGGCTGTGGTCTGATATGGGTGTCAGTGGGCTGACTGTGAACTCTCTGAGAGACTCTGGGTTGATGTCAGTGAAAAAGTTTTCTACAGTACTACTGCCAAGAGGTGTACCTACCATAGGAGTCCCCTCGAAGCCTACCATTGACTATGTACATACCCAGCGTGCAATAGAGCTGCAGGAGTTGTGACGCCTTTCTTGGTTATGGTGTCGTAGTTGTGCCTAGGGGAGCATATGGGGGAGGGAATGCTGTCACCTCCAGGTAGGTGTTTGTCCCCCCTGTGTGCTGAGGGTGTCAGGTTCTTGTCCAGTTCTAGCATTTAGGTCGCCACAGACTAGTACATGTTCCTAAGCCTGGAAATGATTGATTTCCCCCTCCAGGATGGGAGAAGCTGTCTTCATTAACTTCTTGGCGCACCCATCTCTTTAGCGGGATCATATTTCGTCAACAGCTGAATTGTAGAGTGTCAAACTCAAATTAAATTACAAAAAAGATTTAATGTTCATGAAATCACAAGTGCAATACAAGTGCAATACAGCAAAACACAGTTTAGTTAAATAATTGTATACCTTTTTTTTGAAAGCATGTCAGCTTTCAAAAAAAGCTTTTTGGCGAAAGCAATCCAAGCGTTTATGTAAGGACATCTCTCTCAGACAAAACATTACAAACAGCTAGCAGCAAAGTAGAAAGTCAGAAAAGCAATAAAATGAATCGCTTACCTTTGATGATCTTCGGATGTTTGCACTCACGTGACTACCAGTTACACAATAAATGTTCCTTTTGTTCCATAAAGATAATTTTTATATCCAAAATACCTCCATTTGGTTGGCGCGTTATGTTCAGAAATCCACCGTCTCGAGCGGTCACGACGGGGCAGACGAAAATTCCAAATAGTATCCGTGAAGTTCGTAGAAACATGTCAAACGTTTTTTATAATCAATCCTCAAGTTGTTTTTACAATAAATAATACTTCAACCGGACTGTAGCTTTTTCAATAGGAGAGAGAGAGAAAATGTCTGTTCCAAGCTGCTCGCGCATGCAAAACTCTGCTGGCACCCAGCTATCCACTGACGCGATGTGATCTGCTCACGACCTGGGCGTATGTGTGACTTCCATGTTGAGACCTTCTTTGTGGGGGTGGGGTGCATGGGGTGGGCAGGAGGAGCATAGGTCTGATCTGAGGGGGCCTAAATGGGGTGTGGGCATGGTTGACTTGGGGGGGTGTTGATTGGTTGGGGTGGGGGTGTGTATGTGGCTGGTGGTGCTGTGGTCTGGATGTAGGTCCTCTCAGCGTGGGTCCTCTATGTGTAGGTCCAGGGGGGGGGTCTCGCTGGTCTGGGAGAGTGTCTTGCTGGTCTGTGCGGGGTGTCTATTGATCTGTTGCTCCTGTGTGAAGTGTTGGGGCTGCGTTTGAGAGCGATGTCCTTTAGAGTCTGGGCGAAGGTGGGCACTGCTGCCTTGTATAGGTGGACCTGGTCATAAGGGCTGTTCAAGTCCAGGGTGGACTGGTGGGCACTGCTGCCTTGTATAGGTGGACCTGGTCATAAAGGCTGAAGTTCAGGGTGGAGTGGTGGGCACTGCTGCCTTGTATAGGTGGACCTGGTCATAAAGGCTGAAGTTCAGGGTGGAGTGGTGGGCACTGCTGCCTTGTATAGGTGGACCTGGTCATAAAGGCTGAAGTTCAGGGTGGAGTGGTGGGCACTGCTGCCTTGTATAGGTGGACCTGGTCATAAAGGCTGAAGTTCAGGGTGGAGTGGTGGGCACTGCTGCCTTGTATAGGTGGACCTGGTCATAAAGGCTGAAGTTCAGGGTGGACTGGTGGGCCAGGAAAACATATGTCCTCAGTGGGTGTGTGTGTGGGGGGGGGGTCAGAAGGGCTATCAGGGTGGCTGACAGGGGGGGGTGCTCAGAGGGGGTGAGAGCCTCTGGGCTTGGGGTTCTTCATTTGTCTGTTCTGCTGTGATGTCGACTCTATGGTCAGGGTCTGGTGTGGACTGTTCTGCTGTGATGTCTAAGCTATGGTCAGGGTCTGGTGTGGACTGTTCTGCTGTGGTGTCGAGACTTTTGTTGGTAGCTGAGGTGGGCTGTTCTGCTGGCTTCTCTGTGGGGGTGGCCACCTCTCTAGTGGGTTGTTCTCTGTCACACGCCATCCCCCTCAACCTCTCCTCCAGCAGTCTGATCCTCTCCTCAAGCAGTCTGATCCTCTCCTCCAGCAGTCTGATCCTCTCCTCCAGCAGTCTGATCCTCTCCTCCAGCAGTCTGATCCTCTCCTCCATCCCCCTCAACCTCTCCTCCAGCAGTCTGATCCTCTCCTCCAGCAGTCTGATCCTCTCCTCCAGCAGTCTGATCCTCTCCTCCATCCCCCTCAACCTCTCCTCCAGCAGTCTGATCCTCTCCTCCATCCCCCACACCCTCTCCTCCAGCAGTCTGATCCTCTCCTCCAGCAGTCTGATCCTCTCCTCCAGCAGTCTGATCCTCTCCTCCAGCAGTCTGATCCTCTCCTCCAGCAGTCTGATCCTCTCCTCCAGCAGTCTGATCCTCTCCTCCAGCAGTCTGATCCTCTCCTCCAGCAGTCTGATCCTCTCCTCCAGCAGTCTGATCCTCTCCTCCATCCCCCACACCCTCTCCTCCAGTAGTCTGATCCTCTCCTCCAGCAGTCTGATCCTCTCCTCCAGCAGTCTGATCCTCTCCTCCAGCAGTCTGATCCTCTCCTCCATCCCCCACACCCTCTCCTCCAGCAGTCTGATCCTCTCCTCCAGCAGTCTGATCCTCTCCTCCAGCAGTCTGATCCTCTCCTCCAGCAGTCTGATCCTCTCCTCCAGCAGTCTGATCCTCTCCTCCAGCAGTCTGATCCTCTCCTCCAGCAGTCTGATCCTCTCCTCCATCCCCCACACCCTCTCCTCCAGCAGTCTGATCCTCTCCTCCAGCAGTCTGATCCTCTCCTCCAGCAGTCTGATCCTCTCCTCCAGCAGTCTGATCCTCTCCTCCAGCAGTCTGATCCTCTCCTCCAGCAGTCTGATCCTCTCCTCCAGCAGTCTGATCCTCTCCTCCATCCCCCACACCCTCTCCTCCAGCAGTCTGATCCTCTCCTCCAGCAGTCTGATCCTCTCCTCCAGCAGTCTGATCCTCTCCTCCAGCAGTCTGATCCTCTCCTCCAGCAGTCTGATCCTCTCCTCCAGCAGTCTGATCCTCTCCTCCAGCAGTCTGATCCTCTCCTCCATCCCCCACACCCTCTCCTCCAGCAGTCTGATCCTCTCCTCCAGCAGTCTGATCCTCTCCTCCAGCAGTCTGATCCTCTCCTCCAGCAGTCTGATCCTCTCCTCCAGCAGTCTGATCCTCTCCTCTAGTCCTCTGTTCTTCTCCTGCTCTTGCTTTTTTATATTGTTGTAGTTGTCTCACTACAGTCCAGAGTGCAGATATGTCTCTCTCCACCTCCAGCTCTCCGGGTCTGGTTAAGAGGGTGATGTTGTGCTGGACTGTTGTCTGGGTCTGTGCTGACTGGAGTGCAAACACCTGCTGTTCCAGCTCCACCTGCCTTACCTCCAGCTTGGTAAATGTATCCTTCATTTCAATGAGGGAGTAGTACTCTGTTTGGGATTGGCCTGTACCATTACTGTTCCAGACTTATAGAGATCTCCTTCTTTCTCTCTCTCTCTCTCTTGCTTTCTCTCTCTCTCTCTCTGACATTTACTCCTGAGGTGCTGACCTGTTTCACCCTCTACAACCACTGTGATTATTATTATTTGACCCAGCTGGTCATTTATGAACATTTGAACATCTTGGTCATGTTCTGGTATAATCTCCACCCGGCACAGCCAGAAGAGGACTGGCCACCCCTCAGAGCCTGGTTCCTCTCTAGGTTTCTTCCTAGGTTCCTGCCTTTCTAGGGAGTTTTTCCTAGCCACCGTGCTTCTACACCTGCATTGCTTGCTGTTTGGGGTTTTAGGCTGGGTTTCTGTACAGCACTTTGAGATATCAGCAGATGTACGAAGGGCTATATAAATACATTTGATTTGATTCTCTCTCTCTCTCTCCTTCTCTCTCCTCTCTCTCTCTCTGTCTCTCTCTCCTCTCTCTCTGTCTCTCTCTCTCTCTGTCTCTCTCTCTGTCTCTCTCTCTGTCTCTCTCTGTCTCTGTCTCTCTCTCTCTCTCTCTCTCTCTCTGTCTCTCTCTCCTCTCTCTGTCTCTCTCTCTCCTCTCTCTGTCTCTCTCTCCTCTCTCTGTTTCTCTCATTTCTCTCTCTCCTCTCTTTCCAGGCCCACTATGATGTTGTTGTCCTGCTCACTATAGTCCTTGCTATTCTGGCCATTGTTTCGATCTTTGCTTTCCGGTATCGATGCAAGTCCAGCAGAACCTGGGTGAGTCAGTCAACAACACCAGTCTCAATGTATATCTATCTTTATCTATCAATACCAAGGTCTTTATCTCTGCAGAATACAGCCATCTTAAAAGTGGTTTGTCTTTATCTCTGCAGAATACAGCCATCTTAAAAGTGGTTTGTCTTTATCTCTGCAGAATACAGCCATCTTAAAATTGGTTTAGCGTAAGTCCTCAAACTGTAGACCAAACACTAAGGATAGTGGCCACTGTATATACAACTGAAACATTCACCAGAAAATCTCCCTGGAATTTGAACTTTGACCCAGTCTCAGTCCATTCTGAGGTTCTCTAACCTCCATCCTACACTGCTTGTTCCTTTACGACCACAGGACTCAGTCCACCAGCAGACGATGCGAGCCATCAGTCGTCTGGAGACGCGGATGTACAGCTCTCAGGGCTGCGGGGGCTCACAGCGCCCCCGTGGAGGCTGGGGGTCT
>NC_034201.2:45989429-46175015 GCF_002021735.2 Oncorhynchus kisutch
TTATCTTAGGTCATCGTTTTCCCCATAGCAATGGTATTATCTTAGGTCATAGTTTTCCCCATAGGAATGGTATTATCTTAGGTCATCGTTTTCCTCATAGGAATGGTATTATCTTAGGTCATCGTTTTCCTCATAGGAATGGTATTATCTTAGGTCATAGTTTTCCCCATAGGAATGGTATTATCTTAGGTCATCGTTTTCCTCATAGGAATGGTATTATCTTAGGTCATAGTTTTCCCCATAGCAATGGTATTATCTTAGGTCATCGTTTTCCTCATAGGAATGGTATTATCTTAGGTCATCGTTTTCCTCATAGGAATGGTATTATCTTAGGTCATAGTTTTCCCCATAGGAATGGTATTATCTTAGGTCATAGTTTTCCCCATAGGAATGGTATTATCTTAGGTCATCGTTTTCCTCATAGGAATGGTATTATCTTAGGTCATAGTTTTCCCCATAGGAATGGTATTATCTTAGGTCATCGTTTTCCCCATAGGAATGGTATTATCTTAGGTCATAGTTTTCCCCATAGCAATGGTATTATCTTAGGTCATAGTTTTCCCCATAGGAATGGTATTATCTTAGGTCATAGTTTTCCCCATAGGAATGGTATTATCTTAGGTCATAGTTTTCCCCATAGGAATGGTATTATCTTAGGTCATAGTTTTCCCCATAGGAATGGTATTATCTTAGGTCATAGTTTTCCCCATAGGAATGATATTCTCTAAGGTCATCATTTTTATGTCTTAAGCTCAATTTGTCTTTCCGTGCTTCTTTGCATTCCATCTCCTCACCTCCGTATCAACCTAATTGGAGGGAAGTTGAATGAATTGCATTTTGGGAAAGAAGATGAGGAGAGAGGAATTGAGGAAGAGCCCCATGTGTGTCGTTCTTCCTGACATCCTGTGTGTCATGGCTCTGTGCGTTGGAGAGGTAAATAAACCTGTCGTCTTTTTCTCTACCTCCAGGATCCGAGGAGGAGTCCGGCGTGTGAGGACTCGCGAGTTGCATCCCCAACTTCACGCTGCTACGTACACAGGAGCCGGAACGGACAAACGCATCATCGCACGGCCATGTTTCTCAAGTCTTCCAAATAATTCCACATTTAATAGCTGCATTCAGACTACACTTCCCAGAATCCCCCAGTCAGTGCTCAGTTCCGTCTGTCCCCACAACGATCAAAATGAGTCTATGAGATTCTGATTGTTTTGAAGTTTATTTATTTTGACCATCAATTCAAACAATAAGCACAAGTCATGTATGGACCTGAAATTGCTCTAATTCATTGTTGAATTCCAGTATTTCAATGTGTTTAATGGGAGTTTTGTTGTTGCTTAGTGATTGTGTTTCAAGATGGCGACTGACTGGGAGATGCTGGGAATGGTTTTTGTTGTTGTTTTTATTTTGTTTTGTAAAATTACAGGAATAATTCAATACCAACAAGTTCCCAGGTTGCCTTAGTGACCACAAGGAATGATCACTGCTCAGGGCTTGAGCCTCGATTCACATCAGGAAATTCCCCAACTATCTCCCTCATTAGAAATCACATGGGCATATTGGATGTCTGATTCCTTGAGTGGTTGATTGAGTACTTAATCAATTATACTATGAGGTACTACTCAGTAATACTTAATATCCTTAAAGTCCTTTATTTGTGTAGATACAGAATGTAGACAAGCATTGGATCATGTATGACACCCATGCATGGAGGTTTCTTGCTCTTTCCAGCCTAACTCAAATCAGATTCAGAAATGTTTCCCATCGGCGTGGGTTTTACTAAGGTACTCAGAGCTACAGAAAGAGACAAGAAACGTATCATTAGGGGAGAACAGTTATTTTCTTAGCTGGACCTACAAGCAGTGAGCATCCTGAAAGGTCATCCTGAGAGGTCATTAGAGGCTATGGGGACTTGTGTTGGTTCAGTCAGTAATGGCAGCTGTTTCCATCACATTTAGTTTGTTTTGTGGTTTTTTTTTGTAATTGTGTTTTTCATCGTTAAAAGAAAGAACCAGACTGATCTATGTTATTACAAGCTATTTTTGTTTTGCTCATGTCATTTCTCATGTTGCCAGTGGTTACGTAGTATGTTTGACCTGAGCGCTGGTTTGGTGGCCAGTGAAGGATGGGAGGGGCCCTCCACACAGACCTGGGTTCAAACTGTATTTGACATATTTCAAATACTGTAGCTGTGCTTGATTCAGCTTACCTGGCTCCATGGGACCAATGGTATAGTCCTAAAAAATGTAAACCCCGCCCATCTGGCGTGCACTCCAGTAAGGATAAAATATGCAAATGCTCAAGTATGTGAAATATTTCAAATTCTATTTGAACCTAAAGGTAGGTCTGCCACCAGAACAGCAGCGTGGGTGGAGCTTCGCTCGGCTCAGAAAGGACATGAACCATGTCGTCTGCTCTTCACCCCTGACCCCTGACCTCTAACCCCATCATCTATTACACAACCCTATCGTTGTCCACCAGCAAGGATATTGTCTCCTTTCCATATCCAATCTACCAGCAGCTATAGCTCACCAGGGGTGCCCTTATCTTAAACATTGTAGCAAAATATTATATACAGAATTACTATGTAATAACTGGAGGAAAGCCATGATAATTCATAATTCATTCAACTTTGGGAACATAACAGTTTTCACGACCAAACATTTACCGAACAAACCTGCGGCCTTAAAAAGAAGCCTGGTGCCGCTCGGTCAGTCAATCCCTTTCCCTGAATTCTCACTTGGATCCAACATCCCAGGAGATTAAATGTGTTATACAGTACAAGTCAAAAGTTTGGACACGCCTATGTCATTCAAGGGTTTTTCCCTATTTTTTACTATTTTCTACATTTATAGAATAATAGTGAAGACGTCAAAACTATGGAATAACACATGGAATCATGTAGTAACCAAAAAAGTGTTAAACAAATCAAAATATATTTTATATTTGAGATTCTTCAAAGTAGCCACCCTTTGCCTTGGTGACAGCTTTGCACACACTTGGCATTCTCTCAACCAGCTTCGTGAGGTAGTCACCTGGAATGAATTTAAATTAACAGGTGTGCCTTGTTTAAAAGTTCATTTGTGGAATTTCTTTCCTTCTTAATTAGTTTGAGCCAATCAGTTGTGTTGTGACTAGGTAGGGGTGGTATACAGAAGATAGCCATATTTGGTAAAAGACCAAGTCCATATTATGGCAAGAACAGCTCAAATAAGCGAAGAGAAACAACAGTCCATCATTACTTTAAGACGTGAAGGTTAGTCAATACAGAATATTTTAAGAATGAACTTTGAAAGTTTCTTCAAGTGCAGTCACAAAAACCATCAAGAGCTATGATGAAACTAGCTCTCATGAGGACCACCACAGGAAAGGGAGACTCAGAGTTACCTCTGCTGCAGAGGATAAGTTAATTAGAGATACCAGCCTCAGAAATTGCAGCCCAAATACATTTTTCACAGAGTTCAAGTAACAGACACATCTCTCATAACATCAACTGTTCATAGGAGACTGTGTGAATAAGGCCTTCATGGTCAAATTGCTGCAAAGAAACAACTACTAAAGGACACCAATGAGAAGAAGAGACTTGCTTGGGCCAAGAAACACAAGCAATGGACATTAGACTGGTGGAACTGCTTGGCCCAAATTTGAGATTTCTGGTTCCAACCGGGGTGTCTTTGTGAGACCCAGAGTAGGTGAACGGATGATCTCCGCATGTGTGGTTCCCACCGTGAAGCATGGAGGAGGTGTGATGGTGCTTTGCTGGTGACACTGTCAGTGATTTATTTAGAATTGAAGGCACACTTAACCAGCATGGCTACCACAGCATTCTGCAGCGATACGCCATCCCATCTGGTTTGCGCTTAGTGGGACAATCATTTGTTTTTCAACAGGACAATCACCCTAAACACACCTCCAGGCTGTGTAAGGGCTATTTGACCAAGGAGAGTGATGGAGTGCTGCATCAGATGACCTGACCTCCACAATCACCCAACCTCAACCTAATTGAGATTGTTTGGGAAGAGTTGGATCGCCGCAGAGTGAAGGAAAAGCAGCCAACAAGTGCTCAGCATATGAGGGAACTTCTTCAAGACTGTTGGAAAAGCATTCCAGGTGAAGCTGGTTGAGAGAATGCCAAGAGTGTGCAAAGCTATCATCAAGGCAAGGGGTGGCTACTTTGAAGAATATAAAATATATTTTGATTTGTTTAACACTTTTTGGGTTACTACATGACTATATGTGTGTTATTTCATAGTTTTGATGTCTTCACTATTATTCTACAATGTGGAAAACAGTAAAAAAATTAAGAAAAACCCTTGAATGAGTAGGTGTGTCCAAACTTTTGACTGGTACTGTATATATCCTCCAATATATTTGAGTTCTTACTGTATTTGAATACATGGAGGCTCAGTGGACATGTGCAAGGAGACTGTATTGCGTCCGAGGTAAACATTGAATTGAATAAACCTATTGATCCACATAGTATTTTTCTAAATAGTTGGAAGCACTTATAAAACAACAACCTTTAAAATGTCATGTGACTGATCGACGGTAGTAACACTCTGAACCAGTTATGAGATGAGTCCATCTATTCCATTTACTTCAGTTGTGCCTTTATGAAGTCAGGTCTCAAAAAGGGTTAGTCGTGTGCTCTTCATTCACTACCTCCTGTGGATCGGTTGAAGTTTATTCTTAGATCTTTAGATCATCAAATAACCTAATACATTAAGCTTGCGTTATTTGATGCCTTCTGTTCCTCCTGCGTCAATCTAAACCCAATTCACTAGGTTTTGCTTTACAAGAACATGTTGGAATCGTATGCAGTCAAAAATCATGGACAATCTATAGATTACAGCCCCGTATTTACCCATACCTCGTTTTCTAATGTGTTTTTGGAGACAGCTTCTCACGCTAATACTTTAGCCTGGTTAAACCAGACTGAACAGTCCCCTATAGCCTAGTTAAACTAGACTGAACAGTCCCCTATAGCCTAGTTAAACTAGACTGAACAGTCCCCTGTAGCCTGGTTAAACCAGACTGAACAGTCCCCTATAGCCTAGTTAAACTAGACTGAACAGTCCCCTGTAGCCTGGTTAAACCAGACTGAACAGTCCCCTATAGCCTAGTTAAACTAGACTGAACAGTCCCATATAGCCCAGTTAAACTAGACTGAACAGTCCCCTGTAGCCTGGTTAAACTAGACTGAACAGTCCCCTATAGCCCAGTTAAACCAGACTGAACAGTCCCCTGTAGACTGGTTAAACCAGACTGAACAGTCCCCTATAGCCCAGTTAAACCAGACTGAACAGTCCCCTGTAGACTGGTTAAACCAGACTGAACAGTCCCCTGTAGCCTGGTTAAACCAGACTGAACAGTCCCCTGTAGACTGGTTAAACCAGACTGAACAGTCCCCTGTAGCCTGGTTAAACCAGACTGAACAGTCCCCTGTAGACTGGTTAAACTAGACTGAACAGTCCCCTGTAGCCTGGTTAAACCAGACTGAACAGTCCCCTATAGCCCGGTTAAACCAGACTGAACAGTCCCCTGTAGCCTGGTTAAACCAGACTGAACAGTCCCCTATAGCCTGGTTAAACCAGACTGAACACTGTGCCCACAAATGTTTCCCTTCAAAAACAAACATTGTAAAACATTTCTGCATTCCAGGCTACAGCCTGAGCTGAAAATGACTAAATCACAACCAACCAGCACTTTTGCTGAAACTCAACGGAAAAAGTAATCAGAACAATATAACTATGGCGATGACCAGTATAATGAAATATAACACTTCTAAATCTATGAAACATCCCTGAAACATTTTGGTTGGGTGATTTTATTATTCTTTTTATGTGTCCTTTTTCTGTTTTGATGATTGTTTTTTGTTTTTCTTCGAATGCATACTGAGCTGAATTTTTATTTTATATTTTTTTCTATCAGAACACGATCCCCATGGAAACGGAAGGGATCTATCAGTATATTTTTGGATACTTTGTGTACAAAAAGAGAAAGACAAAAACATAAATGAAATAAAGTGTTGTATTTTATATATAATAGAACATTTCAATATGGTGATATGTCACTAATATATTTATTTACTAATATATTTATCCATTTTTTTTATTTTATTTTTGGTCCAGGTTTTGAAAAATACTACATGTTTTTCTGTATAGAAACAATATCTATATGAAACTATGTGCCATCACAGATGTGTCCACCTGGCTTCATTCCAATTATATGCAAATAAATTATTTTGAAGTAAAAACCTCTGGTGCTGAATATGGTCTAAATTGTATGTAAAAAAAAAAAGAACTTTGTTGTTGTTCTATTTATCTGACAAATCCCATTGTAAAACTAGGTCATTCAATTCATGTACATTTTTCAGACATGTATCAGAATTATCATTGTGTGGTTCGCTGGCGAGATATCAGAATTATCATTGTGTGGTTCCGCTGGCGAGTTATATATCATAATTATCATTGTGTGGTTCCGCTGGCGAGATATATATCAGAATTATCATTGTGTGTTTCGCTGGCGAGATATATTCTGCCTTTAACTTACAAAAGATAAAAGGTGGAAAGCTGAGGCATTTAATCGCATTGATCGTAGAATAGAGACATTTCACAGATTGCTTTCAACAACTTGTCCCATACATTTATCAAAATAGGTGCTTACATCTCTTTAAGCAAAGCTCTACAACATCGGACATTCAGTACAACGTATTGAACTGGGCTTTGTTGGTGTGGCCGTACAATGGTGGTGTGACATTAGTTGTAAACGGTGAGGTTGCCCCTAGCATCCTGGTCCTTCTCAATGGCCTCGAACAGAGACTTGAAGTTTCCTGCCCCGAAGCCCTGTGGTGGGATACACACACACAAACAAAATGTATTTATTAAAGCTCTGTTACATCATCAGTTCATTTTACCTTTATTTAACTAGGCAAGTCAGTTAAGAACAAATTCTTATTTACAAGGACGGCCTAGGAACAGTGGGTTAACTGCCTGTTCAGGGGCAGAATGACAGATTTGTACATTGTCAGGTATGGGGGCTTGAACTTGCAACCTTCCGGTTACTAGTCGAACGCTCTAACCACTAGGCTACCCTACCGCCCCTACACTCTAACCACTAGGCCACCCTCCCCCCTACACTCTAACCACTAGACTACCCTGCCCCCCCTACACTAACCACTAGGCTACCTGCCCCCCCTACACTCTAACCACTAGACTACCCTGCCGCCACTACACTCTAACCACTAGGCTACCTGCCCCCCCTACACTCTAACCACTAGACTACCTGCTGCTCCTACACTCTAACCACTAGACTACCTGCCCCCCCTACACTCTAACCACTAGACTACCCTGCCCCCACTACACTCTAACCACTAGACTACCCTGCCGCCACTACACTCTAACCACTAGACTACCCTGCCGCCACTACACTCTAACCATTAGGCTACCTGCCCCCACTACACTCTAACCACTAGACTACCTGCCCCCCTACACTCTAAGCACTAGACTACCTGCCCCCACTACACTCTAACCACTAGGCTACCTACCGCCACTACACTCTAACCACTAGACTACCCTGCCCCCACTACACTCTAACCACTAGACTACCTGCCGCCACTACACTCTAACCACTAGACTACCCTGCCCCCACTACACTCTAACCACTAGGCTACCTGCCGCCACTACACTCTAACCACTAGACTACCCTGCCCCCACTACACTCTAACCACTAGACTACCCTGCCCCCACTACACTCTAACCACTAGGCTACCTACCCCCCTACACTAACCACTAGACTACTCTGCCCCCACTACACTCTAACCACTAGGCTACCTACCGCCACTACACTCTAACCACTAGACTACCCTGCCCCCCCTACACTCTAACCACTAGACTACCTGCCGCCACTACACTCTAACCACTAGACTACCCTGCCCCCACTACACTCTAACCACTAGGCTACCTACCGCCCCTACACTCTAACCACTAGACTACCTGCCGCCCCTACACTCTAACCACTAGGCTACCTACCGCCACTACACTCTAACCACTAGACTACCTACCGCCCCTACACTCTAACCACTAGACTACCTGCCCCCCCTACACTCTAACCACTAGACTACCTGCCCCCCCTACACTCTAACCACTAGACTACCTGCCCCCCCCCATTCAGAGATCATTTGTAACGGCTGAAAGTATGAAATCACTGAGAGAGTACAGAGTTGTATGTTCAACCGCCTCAGAACATTTCATTCCAAGTAAAATCATGTAAATATTTGAAAGCGTAATAAAAAAAGATCAAGACCGAGAAACATGTTGGCGGTTTCTCCCACGGTTCCTTTGGTGTGGTGTACCTACATGTTTTGAGTTTCAACCAATCACATCACTAGACTGTGAAACGCCGACTGATGGAGCCTGTTCTAACAGGTAGTGAGAGGGGACTTTCTTAAAACATATTTATATTTTTTTACCTTTATTTAAGAAGGCGAGTCAGTTAAGAACCAATTCTTATTTTCAATAAGTGGGTTGTGGGAGATAAGTTGGTTGTGGGTTTAACTGCCTGTTCAGGGGCAGAATGACAGATTTGTACCTTGTCAGCTGGGGGGTTTCAACTTGCAACCTTCCGGTTACTAGTCCAACGCTCTAACCACTAGGCTACCCTGCCGCCCCACTTGGTTAGAAACCCAAATGAACAGGGTGAAACCCAATCCACAACTCTCCCTCAGTTCCAGGTCTCTCTGCTACAGTCGGTCTTTAATCTGCACCTGTGATAGATTTCCTTATCGTTTATGACTCTGTCTCGTGTTTGCCCTGGGTGGCAGCCGGTAAACAGGTGTTAACACGCGCGAGCGAACACACGTGTTGCTGGTTTTATGAACATACAAGGGTATGTGGGGACTTTGTATGTGTGAGAGAGAGAGAAAGAGAGAGAGAGAGAGAGAGAGGGAGAGAGAGAGAGAAAGAGAGAGAGAGAGATGGAGGGAGAGAGAGAAAGAGAGAGAGAGATGGAGGGAGAGAGAGAGAGAGAGAGAGAGAGAGAGAAAGAAAGAAAGAGTTGGAGGGAGGGAGGGAGAGAGAGAGAAATGGGGTCTACTGGACTATACTCCCCCTATAAAGGGCTGTGTGAGAGAGAGAGAGAGAGAGAGAGAGAGAGGGAGACAAAGGGAGAAATGGGGTCTACTGGACTATACTCCCCCTATAAAGGGCTGTGTGAGAGAGAGAGAGGGAGAGAGAGAGAGAAATGGGGTCTACTGGACTATACTCCCCCTATAAAGGGCTGTGTGTGTGTGTGTGTGTGTGTGTGTTAGAGTGAGAGTGGGAGTGAGAGTGAGAGTGAGAGTGAGAGTGAGAGTGAGAGAGAGAGAGAGAGAGAGAGAGAGAGAGAGAGAGAGAGAGAGAGAGAGAGAGAAAGAAATGGGGTCTACTGGACTATACTCCCCCTATAAAGGGCTGTGTGTGTGTGAGAGAGAGAGAGAGAGAGAGAGAGAGAGAGAGAGAGAGAGAGAGATATGGGGGCTATTGAACTATAGTCCACCTATAAAGGGCTGTGTGTGTGTGTGTGTGTGTGTGTGTGTGTGTGTGTGTGTGTGTGTGTGTGTGTGTGTGTGTGTGTGTGTGTGTGTGTGTGTGAGAGCGAGAGCGAGAGAGCGAGAAATGGGGGCTATTGGACTACACTCCCCCTATAAAGGGCTGAGAGAGAGAATATGGCATTTGTGGTTTATAAATGAAAGGTATTTGAGAATCCCTCGTAGTCAGAGGGAAAGCTAATTGACTTCTGGTCTCCTAGTATCTGGTTTTACTTACAAAGTGGTTGTGATGCTGAATGACTGAGAATCTGGCATTTGTGGTTTTTAAATTAAAGGTATTTGAGAATCCCTCGTAATCAGAGGGAAAGCTAATTGACTTCTGGTCTCCTAGTATCTGGTTTTACTTACAACGTGGTTGTGACGCTGAATGACTGAGAATCTGGCATTTGTGTTTTTAAATGAAAGGTATTTGAGAATCCCTCGTAATCAGAGGGAAAGCTAATTGACTTCTGGTCTCCTAGTATCACTTACAAAGTGGTTGTGACGCTGAATGACTTCCAAAAAAAGGGTTGGTCGGTCCTGCACGGGTTTGGTGAAGATTTGGAGCAGGTAGCCCTTGTCATCGAAGTCAACTAAGATTTTCAGTTCCTTGACTCAGCCAAGACAGACAGAGAGAGAATGAATAAGGACATTTGGACACTGAGCTTAAAGTATCGGCTCTGATTTAAATTACACTCAGGCTCTCTCTCAAGTTGTCTGTCCTCGATTCCTTGTGCATTGCTTCTTAAAACGGTCAGAGGGAAGGAACTTTTTCCTTCAATACATTTTGAGAAAGGATCGAGAGGCGAGGATGTGAGGAATCGAAGAAAGATGAATTGAGAAAGAGCCCCAGTATGTGATTAAAGACATGACGCTCTATATACCTGTAGCCTCTTGAGGTCCTCCTTCACCTTGATCTTGGATGTCTTGAGGTTCTCCCTCAGGCTCTCATAGTAAGCATCAGGGGCTGCCAGGAAGTCCATCCCCCGGGCTCGGAGGTTCACGATCTGTTTTAAGACAGGGTAAATGATCTTTAGCCTGTCACGACTTGCTTAACTCAAGAGAAGAAGACGGGGTGAATGAAGCTGATGGTTATGCAGTATTTCCAATGGTTTTTGCCCTGAGACATAGCTGTATGCCATGGAGTAGGAGGAGCATACAGCTATGTCTTAGGGCAAGTCTTGCCTGTGCTTGCTTACTTAGAATATCTCTGTTAAAACCTCTTAAGGATCGGGCCCTTTCTTTTTCAATTTTCGCCTAAAATGACTGCCCTAACTCAGGCCCTGAAGCAAGGATATGCATATTCTTGGTACCATTTGAAAGGAAACACTTTGAAGTTTGTGGAAATGTGAAAGGAATGTAGGAGAATATAACACATTAGATCTGGTAAAAGATAATGCAAAGAAAAAACTATCTTTTTTGGGGAATTTTGTACCATCATCTTTGAAATGTATTATTCCAGCCCAGGTGCAATTTAAATTTTGGCCACTAGAAGTGTATATGCATAGTTTCAGACTTGTCCAATGAACCATTGCATTTCTGTTCAAAATTTTGTATCAAGACTGCCCAAATGTGCCTAATTTCTTTATTAATAACTTTTCATGTTCAAAACTGTGCACTCTCCTCAAACAATAGCATGGTATTATTTCACTGTAATACCTACTGTAAATTGGACAGTGCAGTTAGACTAACAAGAATTTAGGCTTTCTGCCCATATAAGATATGTCTATGTCCTGGGAAATGTTCTTGTTACTTACAACCTCATGCTAATCGCATTAGCCTACGTTAGCTGAACCGTCCCGCAGGGGACCTACCGATCCTGAAGAAGTTTTAAAGCTATGAATCTGCATGGATTGTAAATATTCAACTGATATACAGTACCTTTCAGAAAGTATTCACACCCCTTCAGTATCGTGTTACAGCCTAAATTTAAAATGGATGAATTTTAACATTGAGAGTGTTGGGTAACGACTACACACAATAATCCATCATGTCGAAGTGGAATTATGTTTTTCCAAAATGTTTACAAAGTAATAAAACGTGTAAAAGTTGAAAAGTTTTGAGTCAATAAGTATTCAACCCCTTTAAGGCAAACCTAAAGAAGTTCAGGAATAAAAATGTCCTTTT
The DNA here is from genome assembly GCF_002021735.2 of Oncorhynchus kisutch. Taxonomy (NCBI): domain Eukaryota; kingdom Metazoa; phylum Chordata; class Actinopteri; order Salmoniformes; family Salmonidae; genus Oncorhynchus; species Oncorhynchus kisutch. The sequence continues at coordinate 46,001,119 of NC_034201.2, forward strand.
ACAAAATCACATAATAAATTCCATGGACTCTGTGTGCAACAATAGTGTTTGACATGATTTTTTGAATGACTATCTCTGTACACCACACAGACAATATATGTATTTCGAGCAGTGAATTTCAAACACAGATTCAACCACAGGGAGGATTTCTAATGCCTCGCAAAGAAGGGTACCTAATTGGTAAATAAACAAATAAGAATTGAATATCCCTTTGAGCATGGTGAAGCTATTAATTACATTTTGGATGGTGTATCAATACACCCAGTAACGATAAGATACAGGTGTCCTTCCTAACTTCCTTCCTAACTCAGTTGCCGGAGAGGAAGGAAACCGCTCAGGAATGTCACCATGCGGCCAATGGTGACTTAAAAACAGCTATAGAGTTTAATGGCTGTGATAGGTGAAAACTGAGGATGGATCAACAACATTGTAGTTACTCCACAATACTAACCTAATTGAGAGAGTGAAAAGAAGGAAACCTATACAGAATAAAAAATATAGTGCCTTTACTTTAGTGCCTTTGCAACAAGGCACTAAAGTAATACTGCAAAAAATGTGTGCAAAGCAATTAATGTTTTTTTCCCTGAATACAAAGTGTTATGTTTGGGGCAAATCCAATTATCCATATTTTCAATTATAAGTGGTGGCTGCATCATGTTATGAGTATTATTGTAATCTTTAAGGACTGGGGAGTTTTTCAGGATAAAAAAGAAACAGAATGGAGCTAAGCACAGGCAAAATCCTAGAGAAAAACCTGGTTCAGTCTGCTTTCCACCAGACTCTGGGAGATTCTTTCACCTTTCAGCAGGACAATAACCTAAAACACCAGGCCAAGTCTACACTGGCGTTACTTACCAAGAAGACAGTCAATATTCCCGAGTTAGAGTTTTGACTTAAATCTACTTGAAAATGTAAAAATGGTTCTCTAGCAATGATCAACAATCAATTTGACAGAGCTTGAAGAATTTAGACAATAATGGGCAAATGTTGCACAATCCAGGTGTCGAAAAAGCTCTTAGAGATTTACCCAGAAAGACTCACAGCTGTAATTGCTGCTAAAGGTGCTTCTACAAAGTATTGACACAGTGGTGTGAATACTTATGTCAATTATATATTTCTGTATTTCATTATCAACAAATTTGCAAACATTTGTAAAACAATGTTTTCACTTTGTCATTATGATTGTGTGAAGATGGGTCGAGGTGAAAAATAGATTTAATCCATTTTGAATTCAGGCTGTAACAACAAAATGTGGAATAAGTCAAGGGGTATGAATACTTTCTGAAGGCACTGTAATGTTGTATTTATTTTTTTCGTCAGAAAATATATGATTGACTTACAGCTTGAATGATGTCAGATGTGTTCAGGGCGATGTGCTGGACACCAGGCCCTCCATTATAGTCACAATACTCCTGTTGAAATAAGGTCACAATCAAGTTAAAATACTGACACACACATAAACACAGGCGGCAAGATAAAATACCTCATGATAAGCTGTAGACCACACTATTTACCAAGAGAGTTTTCATCTATATTTTTCGTAGCTGTCTATTTACCATCACAAACCGATGATGGCATTAAGACCTCAATCAAAGAGCTGTATAGAGCCATAAGTAAACAAGAAAATGCTCATCTAGAGGCGGCGCTCCTAGTGGCCGGTAACTTGAATGCCGGAAAACTGAAATCAGTTTGACCTTATTTCTAGCAGCATGTCATCAGTGCAACTAGAGGCGAAAAAACTCTAGACCACCTTTACTCCACACACAGAGACGCATACAAAGCTCTCCCCTGCCCTCCATTTGGAAAATCCGACCACAATTCTATCCCCCTGATTCCTGCTTACAAGTAAAAACTCAATTAAGAAGTACCAGTGACGGCCTCCCGGGTGGCGCAGTGGTTAAGGGCGCTGTACTGCAGCGCCAGCTGTGCCATCAGTCCCTGGGTTCGCGCCCAGGCTCTGTCGTAACCGGCCGTGACCGGGAGGTCCGTGGGGCGACGCACAATTGGCCTAGCGTCGTCCGGGTTAGGGAGGGTTTGGCCAGTAGGGATGGCACAACAAGTTGGTGCGGCTGGCTTCCGGGTTGGATGGCGCTGGGTTAAGAAGCAGTGCGGCTAGGCTGGGTTGTGTATCGGAGGACGCATGACTTTCAACCTTCGTCTCTCCCGAGCCCGTACAGGAGTTGTAGCGATGAGACAAGATAGTAGCTACTACAACAATTGGATACCACGAAATTGGAGAGAAAAAGGGGTAAAAATTCCACAAAAAAAAAGTAAGAGGTACCAGTGACACGCTCTATACGGAAATGGTGAGATGAAGCGGATGCTACGCTACAGGATTGTTATGCTAGCACAGACTGGAATATGTTCCGGGATTCATCCGATGGCATTGACGAGTTTACCACCTCAGTCACCGGCTTTGTCAATAAGTGCATCGACGACGTCGTCGCCACAATGACAATACGTACATATCCCAACCAGAAGCCATGGATTACAGGCAACATCCGCACTGAGCTAAAGGCTAATCCGGTATTTTATAAGAAATCCTGCAAAACACTCCGACGAACCGTCAATACAGGATCAAATCGAACCGTCAATATAAGATCAAATCCTACTACACCGGCTCTGACGCTCATCGGATGTGGCAGGGCTTGCAAACACTCACGGATTACAAAGGGAAACCCAGTCGCAAACTGTCCAGTGACGCGAGCGTACCAGATGAGCAAAATGCTCTTCTATGCTCCCTTCGATACTAGCAACACTGAACCATGCATGAGCTGTTCCAGATGACTGTGTGATCATGCTCTCCGTAGCCGATGTTAGTAAGATGTTTAAGCGGGTTAACATTCAAAATGCCCAGACGGATTACCAGGACGTGTACTGAGAGAATGCGCTGACCAGATGGCAAGTGTCTTCACTGACATTTTCTCAACCTCTCTGTCACGTTCTGATCTTTATTTCCTTTGTTTTGTATTTATTTAGTATGGTCAGGGCGTTAGTTGGGGTTGGCAGTCTATGTTTGTTTTTCTATGATTTGGGGATTTGTATGTTTCGGCCTAGTATGGTTCTCAATCAGAGGCAGGTGTCATTAGTTGTCTCTGATTGAGAATCATACTTGGGTAGCCTAGTTTCACTGATTGTTTGTTTGTGGGTGATTGTCTATGTTGATTGCTTGTGTCAGCACAGTTCTCATTAGCTTCACGGTCGTTATTTCGTTAATTGTTTTGTACAGTGTGTTTCTGTGTTCAGTGTTTTCTTTATAAAATTTCATCATGAACACATACCACGCCGCATTTTGGTCCTCCGATCCTTCTCTCCTCTCCTCTTCAGATGAAGAGGAGGACGGCCGTGACACTCTCCCTGACCCAGTCTGTAATAGGTACATGTTTCAAGCAGACCACCATAATCCCCGTGCCCAAGAACGCCAAGGTAACCTGTAAAAATGACTATCACCTCGTCAAATCTGTAGCCATGAAATATTAATAAAAGATGGTCATGGTTCACATCAACACCATCATCCCAGACCCACTCAAATTCCCATACCGCCCAAACAGATCCACAGATATATATTATATTGCACTTCAGAATGCCCTCTCCCACCTGGACAAAAGGAACACCTATGTGAGAATACTGTTCATTAACTACAGATCAGCATTCAACACCATAGTGCCGTCCAAGCTCATCACTAAACTAAGGACCCTGGGGATTAAACAGCTCCCTCTGCAACTGGACCCTAGACTTGCTGATGGGCTTCCCCCAGGTGGTGAGGGTAGGCAACAACAAATCCGCCACACTGACCCTCAACACGGGGGCCCATCGGATACGTGATCAGCCCGCTCCTGTACTCCCCGTTCACCCGCGACTGCGTGGCCACGCACAACTCCAACACCAACATTAAATTTGCCAACGACACAGCGGTGGTAGGCCTGATCACCGACGACGATGAGACGGCCTACAGGAAGGATGTCAGAGACCTGGCAGTGTGGTGCCAGGATAACAACCTCTCCCTCAGCAAGACAAAGAAGCTGATCGTGGACAACAGGAAATGGAGGGCCGAGAACGCCCCCATCCACATCGACACGGCTGTTGTGGAACAGATTGAGAGCTTTAAGTTCCTCGGTGTCCACATCACTAAGTAATTAACATGGTCCACACACACCAACACAGGACAGGACAGAACCTCCTCCCTATTCAGACCCTTTGCTATAAGACTCAATATTGAGGTCAGGTGCATCCTGTTTCCATTGATCATCCTTGAGATGTTTCTGCAACTTGATTGGAGTCCGATTGTGGTAAATTCAATTGATTGGACATGATTTGGAAAGGCACACACCTGTCTATATAAGGTCCCACAGTTGACAGTGCATGTCAGAGCAAAAACCAAGCCATGAGGTCGAAGGAATTGTCCGTAGAGCTCCGAGACAGAAATGTGTCAAGGCACAGATCTGGGGAAGGATACCAAAAATATTCTACAGCATTGAAGGTCCCCAAGAACACAGTGGTCTCCATCATTCTTAAATGGAAGAAGTTCGGAACCACCAAGACTCTTCCTAGAGCTGGCTGCCCAGCCAAACTGAGCAATCAGGGGAGAAGGGCCTTGGTCGGGGTTCCAGACTAGGGTTATAGAGGGTTATGTAGGGAACACTCATCTGGATCCAGACTAGGGTTATAGAGGGTTATGTAGGGAACACTCATCTGGATCCAGACTAGGGTTATAGAGGGTTATGTAGGGAACACTCACCTGGTTCCAGACTAGGGTTATATAGGGTTATGTAGGGAACACTCACCTGGTTCCAGACTAGGGTTATGTAGGGAACACTCACCTGGTTCCAGACTAGGGTTATGTAGGGAACACTCACCTGGTTCTAGACTAGGGTTATAGAGGGTTATGTAGGGAACACTCACCTGGTTCCAGAATAGGGTTATAGAGGGTTATGTAGAGAACACTCACCTGGTTACAGACTAGGGTTATGTAGGGAACACTCACCTGGTTCCAGACTAGGGTTATAGAGGGTTATGTAGGGAACACTCATCTGGTTCCAGACTAGGGTTATAGAGGGTTATGTAGAGAACACTCACCTGGTTCCAGACTATGGTTATAGAGGGTTATGTAGAGAACACGCACCTGGTTCCAGACTAGGGTTATGTAGGGAACACTCACCTGGTTCCAGACTAGGGTTATAGAGGGTTATGTAGGGAACACTCATCTGGTTCCAGACTATGATTATAGAGGGTTATGTAGAGAACACTAATCTGGTTCCAGACTAGGGTTATAGAGGGTTATGTAGAGAACACTCACCTGGTTACAGACTAGGGTTATGTAGGGAACACTCACCTGGTTCCAGACTAGGGTTATAGAGGGTTATGTAGGGAACACTCATCTGGTTCCAGACTAGGGTTATAGAGGGTTATGTAGAGAACACTCACCTGGTTCCAGACTAGGGTTATAGAGGGTTATGTAGAGAAAACTCACCTGGTTCCAGACTAGGGTTATGTAGGGAACACTCACCTGGTTCCAGACTAGGGTTATGTAGAGAACACTCACCTGGTTCCAGACTAGGGTTATAGAGGGGTATGTAGGGAACACTCACCTGGTTCCAGACTAGGGTTATAGAGGGTTATGTAGAGAACACTCACCTGGTTCCAGACTAGGGTTATGTAGGGAACACTCACCTGGTTCCAGGCTAGGGTTATAGAGGGTTATGTAGGGAACACTCATCTGGTTCCAGACTATGATTATAGAGGGTTATGTAGAGAACACTCACCTGGTTTCAGACTAGGGTTATAGTGGGTTATGTAGGGAACACTCACCTGGTTCCAGACTAGGGTTATAGAGGGTTATGTGGAGAATACTCACCTGGTTCCAGACTAGGGTTATGTAGAGAACACTCATCTGGTTCCAGACTAGGGTTATAGAGGGTTATGTAGAGAACACTCACCTGGTTCCAGACTAGGGTTATGTAGGGAACACTCACCTGGTTCCAGACTAGGGTTATAGAGGGTTATGTAGGGAACACTCATCTGGTTCCAGACTAGGGTTATAGAGGGTTATGTAGAGAACACTCACCTGGTTCCAGACTAGGGTTATAGAGGGTTATGTAGGGAACACTCACCTGGTTCTAGACTAGGATTATAGAGGGTTATGTAGAGAACACTCACCTGGTTCCAGACTAGGGTTATGTAGGGAACACTCACCTGGTTCCAGACTAGGGTTATAGAGGGTTATGTAGAGAACACTCACCTAGTTCCAGACTAGGGTTATGTAGGGAACACTCACCTAGTTCCAGACTAGGGTTATGTGGGGAACACTCACCTAGTTCCAGACTAGGGTTATAGAAGGTTACGCATTTCACTGTAAGGTCTACACCTGTTGTATTCGGCGTATGTTCAATCTTAGTCCTGTTTTGCCTGTTTTGCCTGTTTGATGGTTCGTCTGAGGGCGTGGCGGGATGTCTTATAAGCATCCGGATTAGTGTCCTGCTCCTTGAAAGAGGCAGCTCCAACTTTTAGCCTCTCTTTCTCTCTCTCTTTCTCCCACCCTCCCTCCCTCCCTCCCTCCCTGAGAAAGCGGATGATCAGTCTGGGCGGCTGATTCTCGTGTGGTATTGTTTGAAGCTCGGATTCGTCCAAATCCATCCAAAAGACCCTACCGAGATAATTAGTCTGACGCATTCCCGTGGCTTGCCATCCTCCAGATTCTTCCTTGACCCCAATAATCTTGAATTGAGGTGCCTGTCTCGGTTAGCTGCGTCCTGCTTCTGTGAAGATCCTCATACGGTTTCTAGGTTATAATCTGCTTTCTCGGTCAGTCGGTTGTCCTCCAGTGTTGATATCCGAACCCTCCGCCTCTATCTATCCTCTGTAACATGACCGATACACCTCCTTGCATATCCATCGGAGATTGCTTGACCTGAGAGACATCCGGTTCAAGGGATTCAAGAATGGTGCTGACTCTACCCATTTCTTGCATGACCTACTGTAGGGTTGATTGCAAGGCCGACAACAAGCTGTGTTCTGTTTTCTGACCTTTCAATGTCAAGCTTGCTGAAGTTCTAGCAACAGAGCTAGCCCTGTTAGTTGCTGCACTAGCGATTGTGCTACATGTACGCGTTGAAGCTGAATTCAACGCAGATATTGTTGAAAAATATTTGATAAAACAAATCAAAGTAAATTACCCCTCAAAAACAATTCTACTAAATGGACTATTCTATCGAACTTTGAGCAAATAGGAAGTGTTTTATCGGGAGGCTCCTTTCAGACAACCACCCTGCTTCGCAGCATCACGTGACACCTATTTATGATCATTTCTCTTTTTTTCTTCGTGAATTGTTTTGTTGGGAAGGTCCATAAGTAGGCATTTAACTGTTAGTCTAACACTTGTTGTTTTTCTAAGCATGTGAAAAATAAAATTTGATGTGATTTGATTTTAGTTGCTCCTTAACTTCTTGACGCCCGGTAGCGGGATAATTGTCATCAACAACCGCTGAATTGCATAGCGCCACATTCAAATAATATTACAAAAAATATTTCTATTCATGAAATCACAAGTGCAATATAGTAAAACGCAGCTTAGCTTTTTGTTAATCCACCTGTCGTGTCAGATTTTGAAAATATGCTTTACAGCGAAAGCAATCCAATCGTTTGTGTAAGTTTATCGATCACTAGACAAAACATTATGAACACCTAGCATCAAAGTAGCTTGGTCACGAAAATCTGAAAATCAATAAAAATAATCGCTTACCTTTGATGATCTTCGGATGTTTTCACTCACAAGACCCAGTTACACAATAAATGTTCCTTTTGTTCCATAAAGATTGTTTTTATATCCAAAATACCTCAGTTTGTTTGGCGCGTTATGTTCAGAAATCCACAGGCTCGAGCGGTCACGACAACTAAGACGAAAATTCCAAATAGTATCCTTAATGTCCACAGAAAGACGTCAAACGTTTTTTGTCATCAATCCTCAGGGTGTTTTTAAAATATATAAATCGATAATCTATCAACCGGCACTGTCTCTTAGTCAGTAGGAGAGGGAGAGTCAATGGCTGCCCCACTGTGTTGAGCAAAACTCATGCAAACACCCAGCTATCCACCGACGCGATTGTCACGTTCTGACCTTAGTTCTTTTGTTATGTCTTTTGTTTTACTATGGTCAAGGCGTGAGTTGGGAGGGTTGTCTATGTTAGTTTAACTATGATTTGCTATTTCTGTGTTTGGCCTGGTATGGTTCTCAATCAGAGGCAGCTGTCAATCGTTGTCCCTGATTGACAACCATATTTAGGTAGCCTGTTTTCTATTGTGTTTCGTGGGTGATTGTTTTCTGTCTTTGTGTGTTTCTGCACCAGACAGAACTGTTTTGTTTGTTCCGCTTTGTTGTTTTTTTGTCATTTCCGTGTTCATTTAAATAAATATGGACACATACCACCCTGCACCTTGGTCCTCACCTTCTCCTTCATACGACGACCGTAACAGCGATGTTATCTTTCTCGCTTATTTTTCAAAATAAAAGCCTGAAACTATGTCTAAAGACTGTTGACACCTTGAGGAAGCGATAGGAAAATGAATCTGGTTTGATATTCCCTTTCTAAAATGGAGCGAAGGCAGGCTATGGAACATGGAGCCTTCAAAATAGAGGCCACTTCCTGGTTTGATTTTCCTCAGTTTTCGCCTGCAATATCAGTTTTGTTATACTCACAGACAATATTTTGACAGTTTTGGAAACTTTAGAGTGTTTTCTATCCTAATCTGTCAATTATATGCATATTCTAGCATATGGTCCTGAGAAATAGGCCATTTACATTGGGAACGTTATTTTTCCAAACATAAAAATAGTGCCCCCTAGCTGAAAGAGGTTAATGGAGGGACGGATTTGTAGTAACGGCTGGAACGGAATCAATGGAATGGAATGAAACACTTATAACACATTTCAGACCGTTCCATTTACTCCATTCCAGCCATTATTATGAGCCGTCCTCCCCTGACACGCACAAGTACACACACAAAGAGGTTAAAGGTCAGGGGACAGACCTGGATTTGCGACTTCTTCACGCCAGGAGCAGGTTCGTTGATTGGCATCTTGATGGTCTCCTCATAGTTGGTCACTACGATGGACCTCAGGGCGCTGTATTGTGTGTGGATCTGTTTGTCGTCTATCGACCAGAACCGGTGAAACAGCAAGCAGTTCTGATACCTGGAGACAGTGGTTCCGTTAACAGATTGGTTCCGTTAACAGATTGGTTCCGTTAACAGAGTGGTTCCGTTAACAGAGTGGTTCCGTTAACAGATTGGTTCCGTTAACAGAGTGGTTCCGTTAACAGAGTGGTTCCGTTAACAGAGTGGTTCCGTTAACAGATTGGTTCCGTTAACAGAGTGGTTCCGTTAACAGATTGGTTCCGTTAACAGAGTGGTTCCGTTAACAGAGTGGTTCCGTCAACACAGTGGTTCCGTTAACACAGTGGTTCCGTTAACAGATTGGTTCCGTTAACAGAGTGGTTCCGTTAACAGATTGGTTCCGTTAACATAGTGGTTCCGTTAACAGATTGGTTCCGTTAACAGATTGGTTCCGTTAACATAGTGGTTCCGTTAACTAGCAGTGCATCTCTCAAAACTCTGGGTCTCAGTAGTCTTAACATACAGAATTAGGGTTAGGGTCATTGTGTTGGTGACAGTCTCATCTTTCCACAGAGGGGGGGTCATGTTAGTTTTTTTTGTAGGCCCAAACTGTTCGGACGCTACAGATGATTTTGATGGGATTTAAAAAAAAATATGTTACTCTTAAGGTGAATCAATTATTTGATGACGTGAATATATTTAGGTTAAGTTTTATCTAAAAAAAAGATAAATGAAAATATCTCTAGCTTAAACTGACTTATTTTGATGGTGATTTAAAGAAATATATGTGTTACTTAGATTGACGCAGGGGTGCGTCAATAGACTCTAAAGGATTACATTTCCTCTTCCATATCTTGCCTGCTTTTTTCCCAGAGTAACTCTAACCCTGGATCTGAAAACAACAGTGTTGTGGATATCTGTGAACCTGCAGTGTTTTTATGTTATTTTACCTTTATTTAACCAGGCAAGTCAGTTAAGAACAAATTCTTACTGATTCTTACTGATATAATGGCCTAAGAACAGTGGGTTAACTGCCTTGTTCAGGGGCAGAACGATTTTTACCTTGTCAACTAGGGGATTCAATCTAACAACCTTTCGGTTACAAGTCCAACGCTCTAACCACTAGGCTACCTGCCGCCCCTAAACTCTAATCACTAGGCTACCCTGCCCCCCACTACACTCTAACCACTAGGCTACCCTGCCGCCACTACACTCTAACCACTAGGCTACCTACCGCCCCTACACTCTAACCACTAGGCTACCCTGCCCCACACTACACTCTAACCACTAGGCTACCCTGCCGCCACTACACTCTAACCACTAGGCTACCCTACCGCCCCTACACTCTAACCACTAGGCTACCTACCGCCACTACACTCTAACCACTAGGCTACCTGCTGCCCCTACACTCTAACCACTAGGCTACCTGCCGCCCTTACACTCTAACCACTAGGCTACCTGCCCCCCCTACACTCTAACCACTAGGCTACCCTGCCGTCCCTACACTCTAACCACTAGGCTACCTACCGCCCCTACACTCTAACCACTAGGCTACCTACCGCCCCTACACTCTAACCACTAGACTACCTACCGCCCCTACACTCTAACCACTAGACTACCTACCGCCCCTACACTCTAACCACTAGGCTACCTACCGCCCCTACACTCTAACCACTAGGCTACCTACCGCCCCTACACTCTAACCACTAGACTACCTACCGCCCCTACACTCTAACCACTAGGCTACCTACCGCCCCTACACTCTAACCACTAGGCTACCTACCGCCCCTACACTCTAACCACTAGGCTACCTACCGCCCCTACACTCTAACCACTAGACTACCTACCGCCCCTACACTCTAACCACTAGGCTACCTACCGCCCCTACACTCTAACCACTAGACTACCTACCGCCCCTACACTCTAACCACTAGACTACCTACCGCCCCTACACTCTAACCACTAGACTACCTACCGCCCCTACACTCTAACCACTAGGCTACCTACTGTCCCTACACTCTAACCACTAGGCTACCTACCGCCCCTACACTCTAACCACTAGGCTACCTACTGTCCCTACACTCTAACCACTAGGCCGCCGTGTTTTTATGTAAAGACAACGGCCCTAGATGGTATTCTTCCCCTTGGTCCCCTCGTCTCTATGCTCTGCCAGCTGTGAGACCTACAGGGACACTCACCAGTCTGACACGGGCACCATTGCATCGTCTGGTTGGTTTCCCACAATGTGATCGATGAAGTTCAGGAGTCCTGGCGGCCTGGAGAGAGATAGTTGGGGGGGGGGGGGGGGGGGTGAGTGAGTATGTCTGAATGTGTCTGCTGCATACGAGACCTGACTGAGCTGTCAATGCATACAAAACACTAGTGACTTGAGGCTATAAAAACGGATACCTTTTGTGTTGAATTAAAATGAGAGAAAATGTAAACTATGCTCTTTAGAAATCATTGTGTGTGAGTGAAACTCACAGTTTGGGTAGCAGGCAGTCCTTTACCACAGGCGCGTTGTATCCGGGCAGAAACAGGCCTTTGTAGGGACCCAGGTACTCAATGAGAGTGTGTGTTGTATCACCATACTAGAGGAAGATGGGTAAGGAAGCTTTTCATTAAGAATTACAGTACCTCAACTGCATCAGGTCAAATGTATTTACAATGAGAGAGAGAGAGAGAGAGACAGACAGACAGACAGACAGACAGACAGACAGACAGACAGACAGACAGACAGACAGACAGACAGACAGACAGACAGACAGACAGACAGACAGACAGACAGACAGACAGACAGACAGACAGACAGACAGACAGACAGACAGACAGACAGACAGACAGACAGACAGACGAGAGAGAGAGAGAGAGAGAGAGAGAGAGAGAGAGAGAGAGAGAGAGAGAGAGAGAGAGAGAGAGAGAGAGAGAGAGAGAGAGAGAGAGAGAGAGAGAGAGAGAGAGAGAGAGAGAGAGAGAGAGAGAGAGAGAGAGAGAGAGAGAGAGAGAGGGAGAGAGAGGGAGAGACAGAGAGACGACTCACCGTCTGAACGACAGCACACTTGACTTTGCCGTAGCTATCTTGCTCAATCCAAGGCTCCTTGACCACCACCGCTCCTCGTTCTTTAGCTTTCTGCAAACAGTCACAGGACAGATAGCCAGTACACATTACCGAGAAAGCACCTACCTGGTTATCACTCCACCTACCCGGTTATCACTCCACCTACCCGGTTATCACTCCATCTACCCGGTTATCGCTCCATCTACCCGGTTATCACTCCACCTACCCGGTTATCGCTCCACCTACCCGGTTATCGATCCACCTACCCAGTTATCGCTCCACCTACCCGGTTATCGCTCCACCTAACCGGTTATCACTCCACCTAACCGGTTATCGCTCCACCTAACCGGTTATCACTCCACCTACCCGGTTATCGCTCCACCTACCCGGTTATCGCTCCACCTACCCGGTTATCACTCCACCTAACCGGTTATCGCTCCACCTACCCGGTTATCGCTCCACCTAACCGGTTATCACTCCACCTACCCGGTTATCGCTCCACCTAACCGGTTATCGCTCCACCTACCCGGTTATCACTCCACCTACCCGGTTATCGCTCCACCTAACCGGTTATCGCTTCACCTACCCGGTTATCACTCCACCTACCCGGTTATCGCTCCACCTACCCGGTTATCGCTCCACCTACCCGGTTATCACTCCACCTACCCGGTTATCGCTCCACCTACCCGGTTATCACTCCACCTACCCGGTTATCACTCCACCTACCCGGTTATCGATCCACCTAACCGGTTATCACTCCACCTACCCGGTTATCACTCCACCTACCCGGTTATCACTCCACCTAACCGGTTATCGCTCCACCTAACCGGTTATCACTCCACCTACCCGGTTATCACTCCACCTACCCAGTTATCACTCCACCTACCCGGTTATCACTCCACCTAACCGGTTATCGCTCCACCTAACCGGTTATCACTCCTCCTAACCACACAGCTCCAGACACGCTGCAGCTGCAGCAAATATCTCTTTGTTATATTGTGAATGATCCTCTATGTTGCTTTGACTACATGTGTTTTATGTGAGAGAAATGATGGGAGAGAAAGTAACCTGTTTAACCTTGAAAAGGGACAGAGAGGGAACCAGGTTCATTCAGTCCTGCAAAGCGGTTAGGAGAGTTGGGCCAGTAACAAGGCAGTTAACCTGTTACGAATGCTCTCTGGTTCAGAGGGGTTGGGTTAAACGTGGAAGACACTTTTCAGTTGAATCTATTCAACTCTCGACCACCGCCCTCTACACACCACCCTCTACCTACCACCCTCTACCTACCACCCTCTACCCACCACCCTCTACCCACCACCCTCTACCTACCACCCTCTACCCACCACCCTCTACCCTCTACCTACCACCCTCTACCCACCACCCTCTACCCACCACCCTCTACCCTCTACCTACCACCCTCTACCCACCACCCTCTACCCACCACCCTCTACCCACCACCCTCTACCCTCTACCACCACCCTCTACCCACCACCCTCTACCCACCACCCTCTACCCACCACCCTCTACCCACCACCCTCTACCCTCTACCCACCACCCTCTACCCACCACCCTCTACCCTCTACCCACCACCCTCTAGTCTACCCTCTACCCTCCACCCTCTAGTCTACCCTCTACCCTCCACCCTCTAGTCTACCCTCTACCCACCTCCCTTGAAACTAACAGAAAAAAGGTTGAACAAGATTACTTTAGTATTTTTTACTCACCTTGATTAAGAATTCAAGGTCCTCCACTTGGAAAGCAATGTCTTTGACCCCATCCCCGTGCTTCATCAAGTGTTCCCCCATTTCTGAGAGAAAAGAAAACTTATATGACTGCCGGTTGATCTTTCATACCAGGTCTATATCAGAAATGTAGCCATTTAAAGATGTTGACTAGAAGAAGAAGAAACCTGCCTTCATTTCCTGGATTCAGAGCAGATTCGAAGACAAATAATATCTGGGGGGGGGAGGAATAAAGAACAACGAGGTCGATACTTCATCTGATGAAGGTATTCAAGTCAGTCAACGTTGGAGTTTTAAAAGCTCTAGACCAATCACGGGCCAGTTTCCCCAGACACAGCCTTGTCTAGTCTTGGGACTAAGAAGACTTTAATGTGGGTCAGAGAAAGGCGGTTCTACGTTTGCCGAAGTGGGTACACTACCTTATCCTGTTTAATGACATGGGACACCACCTCTCGGCTGCCGGTCTCCAGACCCTTGTAGGCCACTGGCTCAAAGCCCATCTTGTCACAGTAGAACACAGCCGCCTGCATAGAGAATTCACAAGGATTTCATAACACATTAATATCCCATACTGAACATATTAATATTCCATACATAACCCATACATAACCCATACATAACCCATACATAACCCATACATAACCCATACATAACATATTAATATCCCATACATAACCCATACATAACCCATACATAACATATTAATATCCCATACATAACCCATACATAACCCATACATAACATATTAATAACCCATACATAACCCATACATAACCCATATATAACATATTAATATCCCATACATAACCCATACATAACCCATATATAACATATTAATAACCCATACATAACCCATACATAACCCATATATAACATATTAATAACCCATACATAACCCATACATAACCCATACATAACCCATACATAACATATTAATATCCCATACATAACCCATACATAACCCATATATAACATATTAATAACCCATACATAACCCATATATAACATTAATATCCCATACATAACCCATACATAACCCATATATAACATTAATATCCCATACATAACCCATACATAACCCATATATAACATTAATATCCCATACATAACCCATACATAACCCATATATAACATATTAATAACCCATACATAACCCATATATAACATATTAATAACCCATACATAACCCATATATAACATATTAATAACCCATACATAACCCATATATACCATATTAATAACCCATACATAACCCATATATAACATATTAATAACCCATACATAACCCATATATAACATATTAATAACCCATACATAACCCATATATAACATATTAATAACCCATACATAACCCATATATATCATATTAATAACCCATACATAACCCATACATAACCCATTCATAACCCATACACAACCCATACACAACACATTAACAACCCATACACAACCCATACATAACCCATACATAATCCATGAGTAACCCATTCATAACCCATTCATAACACATTAACAACCCATACATAACCCATATATAACATATTAATAACCCATACATAACCCATCTATAACATATTAATAACCCATACATAACCCATACATAATCCATGAATAACCCATTCATAACCCATACACAACCCATACACAACACATTAACAACCCATACACAACCCATACATAACACATTAACAACCCATACACAACCCATTAACAACCCATACATACCACATTAACAACCCATACACAACCCATACATAACACATTAACAACCCATACATAACACATTAACAACCCATACATAACACATTAACAACCCATACATAACACATTAACAACCCATACATAACACATTAACAACCCATACACAACCCATTCATAAACAGAACATGTGTTATTAAAGTTCTTATGTAGGTACCCATCAAATGAAGTTTTGCGAACATTTGGAACATTGACTTACACAAGATGTCGACACTGGTGTTTCACTGTGTGTGTGTGTGTGTGTGTGTGTGTGTGTGTGTGTGTGTGTGTGTGTGTGTGTGTGTGTGTGTGTGTGTGTGTGTGTGTGTGTGTGTGCGATTGCTCAACCCTGTACGTAAGCATGTGACTCATATGCTTTCATTAGTGCGGTTGAATGAACTTTTACGTGAACTTTTAGGCCTTTTTGAAGTTGAACTTTTAGGCCTTTTGAAGTTGCTAACTTTTTGTTTACCCAGTAAACTCCCACCTGTTGCCTCTCTGGTTCCGCGAAGATTAAGTAAGCTATTACAGAAATGATATACCTCTAACTGTGTCATAGTTTTCAACCGGGTTGGGGTCAATTCTAATTGAAGTCAGTCAATTCAGGGGAAAAGAACTGAAATTCCAATTCAATAATTGGACAAAAAAAGGCCATATATTTTAAATATCTTCTCAAAAAGCTGAAAAGGAAAATCACTCCCTGTATTGACTGATTTAACTATAAATGATCCAACCCCTTGTTTTTACTACATTAGTCCATTTGTCAGTTCAATATATGGCTATAAAGTTCAGGAACATTTTTGTGCTGTTTCAAGAAAGAGAGATAAACATGTCTCCCGTTCTGGACTGTTACCTCAGTTTGTTTCACAGAGAGGAAGCCCAAAGTCAACTAGCAGAAGAGCAATGACCTGAGCTAGCCTCCCTTTAGAAAGCAAAGTCCATTCAGGACAATATGTTATCCTTAGGGGCGGCAGGGTAGCCTATTGGTTAAAGCGTTGGACTAGTAACCGAAAGGATTTCAAGTTCGAATCCCTGAGCTGACAAGGTACAAATCTGTCGTTCTGCCCCCTGAACAGGCAGTTAACCCACTGTTCCTAGGGCCGTCATTGA
Organism: Oncorhynchus kisutch; assembly: GCF_002021735.2. Taxonomy (NCBI): domain Eukaryota; kingdom Metazoa; phylum Chordata; class Actinopteri; order Salmoniformes; family Salmonidae; genus Oncorhynchus; species Oncorhynchus kisutch. Next base: position 46,017,874 of record NC_034201.2, read on the forward strand.
AAATAAGAATTTGTTCTTAACTGACTTGCCTAGTAAAATAAAAGTTTTTAAAAAATCCTGCTGTGCATGTTGTCCAGCTCTCATCGTGTGCTACCGTATCACTCATTGCGAGGCTGAGAATGTGATGTAAACCAATAATAAGTTGTCAAAGAAATTCATACAGCATATTGTAGGGGGGAGGACTTTAAAGACTCACCTGTTTGGCATTGCCCACCCAAAAGGTCACGTGGTGGAACTTTACAAATTTTCCCTTCTCGGGCTAAATGGGGAAAAGGGGAATGAAAAATAAATAATAATACTATATAAAAATAAATAATGATACTATATAAAAATAAATGGTATGTTCACAAACTCCCCTCTCCATATGGATGGTTTAGTCCGCTTGTTTGTCATTTGTCATTAAGACAGAAGTCGTAACCCAAAGAACCAGAGCAGGTGAACATTTCTCCTTTATCATCCACCATCATCATCATCATCATCATCATCATCAACTCAAAGATCCACCACTGAAGTGTTACGTGGAAATAATGACGATGGGAACTTACCTTCTCCCCTTTATCTGTGTAGGTAGTCTGTGGAGAAACATGAAAATCGAATCATCTTCGACGTGTGTAAAACCTGTTTCCCCCCCCCCCCCCTAATATATCAGAAACATTCGATTGTGTTATTCCTTACATTTTATTTATTTATTTCACCTTTATTTAACCAGGTAGGAAAGTTGAGAACAAGGTCTCATTTATTTGTGGGCATGTTACATGTGAGGTGTACAACAGAATCCCCAACTGCTGTTAAAGTACATCATTCCAAATCAGAGATCACACAATACAATACAATACACATATGAATTAATAAATGAATGTACATTTATGACACAACACGTCTGGAACCAAATGATACTACTGCTGGGTAATTTACTGTCAATTATTACACCGTTTAGCAGTTGTAAAATGACCCCCATCCTCTCTGAACCCCCCCCCCCCATGTACAACCATCACGGGAGGCAGCAGACTTACTCACCATGCTATGGTTCTGTCCGGACAGAGATGACTGATCAAGAGGAGAGAAGAGAGAAGTTTACAGGCTAGAGGGGCTGGCTTTACCCCACAGGCCTTAAGTAGTGGCCAGAGGACCCGTGGTGATTGGTCTTTTTGGGGTCAACACCACCCTGGGGTCCGCCTCCAACCCGCTTTACCTCCCTCACCTGACAAGCACAAGGATCCAGAGGCCCCTGGCGCTGGCTGTCCCAATCGTCCAGTGTTTGCCAGGTGTTGTCATCATGTCTCCAGTACAATATCGAGCTCCTTCTACAAGCCTCCTCTGCCTTAACATGGAGGACAGTGTTCAGTCCTTGTAGGCTGCATCCTCAAGCACCATGAACCAGACTACTTCTCTATGATTGGAAGCTGTGGGACGAGGTCACACAGACTGTCATCACGCTATAACAGTAGCGTCTTTTCATCTATGGTAGACAGTTGACAGGTTAGCCACAATGGACATAGTTGTTAGGTATTAACCCTTTGTGACACATAAGAAGAAGGGAAATTATTTACAGTAGATTTACTGACAACTCCACTCAATATTCCAGTCTTAGCTTCTCTCCCCAGCCTTCATTTAATGCCCTTTAAACACACTCTCTTAGCTGGTGAATAACGTGAAAAATACATTAAAAAAGGACATGATTGGGCATGTCCAGGATCCATATTCACAAAGTGTCTCAGTAGGAAATCTGATCTAGGTTCAAATCCCCCCACATTTTCATTATGATCTCAGTTTAGCAATTACTCTGACTGAGACACTCTATAGCCCCGTTTATACCTGGTGCTAACATGTGTCCTTTGTCCTGATCCACATTCTTATTGTGCCCACATTCTAAAGACAGGTGTAGACGATTAAAAAGACACATTGTGATCAGATCTGCCTGACCACCTCTGAAGGTAGTCAACAACGCGTTGGGTCTGGATATCAATGAAGTGTAAACCGATCTGGATGGTCAAACCTTTTAAATTATCATTATACCGATCTGGATGGTCAAACCTTTTAAATCATCATTATACCAATCTGGATGGTCAAACCTTTTAAATCATCATTATACCGATCTGGATGGTCAAACCTTTTAAATCATCATTATACCGATCTGGATGGTCAAACCTTTTAAATCTTCATTATACCGATCTGGATGGTCAAACCTTTTAAATTATCATTATACCGATCTGGATGGTCAAACCTTTTAAATCATCATTATACCGATCTGGATGGTCAAACCTTTTAAATCATCATTATACCGATCTGGATGGTCAAACCTTTTAAATCATCATTATACCGATCTGGATGGTCAAACCTTTTAAATCATCATTATACCGATCTGGATGGTCAAACCTTTTAAATCATCATTATACCGATCTGGATGGTCAAACCTTTTAAAACATCATTATACCGATCTGGATGGTCAAACCTTTTAAATCATCATTATACCGATCTGGATGGTCAAACCTTTTAAATCATCATTATACCGATCTGGATGGTCAAACCTTTTAAATCATCATTATACCGATCTGGATGGTCAAACCTTTTAAATCATCATTATACCGATCTGGATGGTCAAACCTTTTAAATCATCATTATACCGATCTGGATGGTCAAACCTTTTAAATCATCATTATACCGATCTGGATGGTCAAACCTTTTAAAACATCATTATACCGATCTGGATGGTCAAACCTTTTAAATCATCATTATACCGATCTGGATGGTCAAACCTTTTAAATCATCATTATACCGATCTGGATGGTCAAACCTTTTAAATCATCATTATACCGATCTGGATGGTCAAACCTTTTAAATCATCATTATACCGATCTGGATGGTCAAACCTTTTAAAACATCATTATACCGATCTGGATGGTCAAACCTTTTAAATCATCATTATACCAATCTGGATGGTCAAACCTTTTAAAACATCATTATACCGGCCTCTAAAATCATTGACAGGTGGCACCATTGACATATGTCGTCAGTAACTGTCTTAAAATAAATACATTCGTATTATTTTGAAAGAATATCTGTCAAATAATTTGCATACAGTAAGGCACCGGCTAATCTGGTCACCATGCCGACACAGTGTATAGATAAGATATTCATTTTTAATACAATGTGTGTAATGCGACAAGCTTTGATCAGATAGTTTTTGTATAGTTGGGGAGTTTTTGGTATTTTGTTTTCATGTGGCTATCTTTGTAATTGTTCTATAATTCAGTTGCCTGGCAACCCATACTCCTTGCTCCGGGCCAAACGCTACACCACACCCACAGATGTTAGTTTCTTCTCACTAAGGAGTCTGGGTCGGAGTACCTTCTCGACCATTCACCGAATTCAAACACATTCGGGGGCTCTCTGATTGGTCCCAGAAACCGATGTGTTGGGTCAGAGACAGAACACACGAGATTAAAACGGTGGTTTGAAAATGTGTCACTGGCTTTGATACTCTGATTGGTTAGAGACAATCGCCGATGACATTATTTTGTACAAACGCCCCTCGTGCACCTCGTCACCACAAACAACTTCAATGATGGCAGTCTCAGACTAAAGTATGTCTGGAACGACAGAGCAGTCTCAGACTAAAGTATGTCTGGAACGACAGAACAGTCTCAGACTAAAGTATGTCGGGAACGACCGAGCAGTCTCAGACTAAAGGATGTCTGGAACGACAGAGCAGTCTCAGACTAAAGTATGTCGGGAACGACAGAGCAGTCTCAGATTAAAGTATGTCGGGAACGACAGAGCAGTCTCAGACTAAAGTATGTCTGGAACGACAGAGCAGTCTCAGACTAAAGTATGTCGGGAACGACAGAGCAGTCTCAGACTAAAGGATGTCGGGAACGACAGAGCAGTCTCAGACTAAAGGATGTTCGGAACGACAGAGCAGTCTCAGACTAAAGAATGTTCGGATCAACAGAGCAGCGGAAGAATTGAGTGTTAGTCGTCGGGCTAGTAATTAAGGGCTATTCTGTAAAAGAGGCCTTGGTCTCAGTATGACTACCTGGTCAAATATACTGGAGAAAAATATAAATGCAACAATTTCAAAGATTTAACTGAGTTACAGTTCCTATGAGGTAATCCGTGAATTGAAATAAATTCATTAGACCCTAATCTATGGATTTCACATGATTGGGAATGCAGATATAACATCTGTTGGTCACAGATACCTCAAAAGAAAATGGGCCTCAGGATCTCGTCACAGTATTTTTGTACATTCAAATTGGCATCTATAAAATGAAATAGTGTTAGTTGTCTGTAACTTATGCCTGCCCATTACCATGAGGCACTCTGTTCACAACGTTGACATCAGCAAACTGCTCGCCCACACAACACCGTACACGTAGTCTGCGGTTAATGAGGTCAGTTGGACGTACTGCCCAAATTCTCTATAACACGTTGAAGGCGGTTTATGGTAGAGAAATTAAGATTCAATCGGTAGCTCTGGTGGACATTCCTGCAGTCAGCATGCCAATTGGAGGCTCCCTCAAAACTTGAGACATCCGTTGTATTGTGTTGTGTGACAAAACTGTACATTTTAGAGTGACCTTTTATTGTCCCCAGCACAAGGTGCACCTGTGTAATGATCATGCTGTTTAATCAGCTTCTTGATATGCCACACCTGTCAAGTGGATGGATTATCTTGGCAAAGGACGAATTATTACTAACGGATGTGAAACCAATGTCAGCTGATGAAACATGGGACAAACACTTTACATGTTGCGTTTATATATTTTTCAATAAATATATATAAATATATATATGTCAATAAATAAATCCATAGTGATTGGAGCATATTGATCAGATCGCCAAACTCGCATGTTGAAGTATGATGTAAACGAGGCTCATTATTCATCATCTGATATGGATGAACACTGGCTTGGGTGAAGTGTCATCTGAGAAGTTTCCTCGTATGACCTCTAGATGGAGCTGTAGCGCCATCTTCAACCCACAGATCTGAGCGAACACAGAGAATCTTCTAGACCTTTACAAATAGTCTATGAAGAAATCTAAAAAGTATATTTGATTTCAGAACTGTCTGTGACACACACACAAAAACAAACATTTGTATGGGCTTTCATTTTCACTTTCTCTCAAACACTGAGTGAAAAGGTGTCTCAAGATGTTTATCTGGACATATTCTCATTCCATTCCTTTACTTAGATTTGTGTGTATTAGGTAGCTGTTGTGAAATTGTTAGATTACATGTTATATATTGCTGCACGGCCGGGAACTAGAAGCACAAGCATTTCGCTACACTCGCAATTACATCTGCTTAGCCATGTGTACGTGACCAATAAAATGTGATGTGATTTGATTTGATAACAGGTTAGGCCAGAGTGATATTGTTTAACCAATTATATGGGATACACTTTACTTTTAAAACCCAATAAAGATAAATAGATCTCACTTGAAATGAAAAAAAGGACTTCTACCCCGGCTGAAACAATGAAACAGAAAAGACAAACTACATGATCAAAAGTACAGTGCCGATGAGCAGGTGTCCACATACAGTGCCTTGCGAAAGTATTCGGCCCCCTTGAACTTTGCGACCTTTTGCCACATTTCAGGCTTCAAACATAAAGATATAAAACTGTATTTTTTGGTGAAGAATCAACAACAAGTGGGACACAATCATGAAGTGGAACGACATTTATTGGATATTTCAAACTTTTTTAACAAATCAAAAACTGAAAAATTGGGCATGCAAAATTATTCAGCCCCCTTAAGTTAATACTTTGTAGCGCCACCTTTTACTGCGATTACAGCTGTAAGTCACTTGGGGTATGTCTCTATCAGTTTTGCACATCGAGAGACTGACATTTTTGTGGCAAAAGGTCGCAAAGTTCAAGGGAGCCGAATACTTTCGCAAGGCACTGTATGTGGACACCTGCTCATCGAACATCACTATATGACCAAAAGTATGTGGACACCTGCTCATCGAACATCTCATTCCAAAATCATTGGCGTTAATATGCAGTTGGTCTCCCCTACGCTGCCGTAACAGCCTCCACTCTTCTGGGAAGGCTTTCCACTAGATGTAGGAACATTGCTGCTATAACAGCCTCCACTCTACTGGGAAGGCTTTCCACTAGATGTTGGAACATTGCTGCTAGAACAGCCTCCACTCTTCTGGGAAGGTTTTCCACTAGATGTAGGAACATTGCTGCTATAACAGCCTCCACTCTACTGGGAAGGCTTTCCACTAGATGTAGGAACATTGCTGCTATAACAGACTCCACTCTTCAGGGAAGGCTTTCCACTAGATGTTGGATCATTGCTGCTATAACAGCCTCTACTCTTCTGGGAAGGATTTCCACTAGATGATGGAACATTGCTGCTATAACAACCTCCACTCTTCTGGGAAGGTTTTCCACTAGATGTAGGAACATTGCTGCTATAACAGCCTCCACTCTACTGGGAAGGCTTTCCACTAGATGTAGGAACATTGCTGCTATAACAGACTCCACTCTTCAGGGAAGGCTTTCCACTAGATGTTGGATCATTGCTGCTATAACAGCCTCTACTCTTCTGGGAAGGCTTTCCACTAGATGATGGAACATTGCTGCTATAACAACCTCCACTCTTCTGGGAAGGCTTTCCACTAGATGTTGGAACATTGCTGCTATAACAGCCTCCACTCTTCTGGGAAGGCTTTCCACTAGATGTTGGATCATTGCTGCTATAACAGCCTCCACTCTTCTGGGAAGGCTTTCCACTAGATGTTGGAACATTGCTGCTATAACAGCCTCCACTCTTCTGGGAAGGCTTTCCACTAGATGTTGGATCATTGCTGCTATACAGCCTCCACTCTTCTGGGAAGGCTTTCCACTAGATGCTGGAACATTGCTGTGGGGACTTGTATCCATTCAGCCACAAGAGCATTAGTGAGGTCGGGCATTGATGTTGGGCGATTAGACCTGGCTCACAGTCGGCGTTCCAATTAATCCCAAAGGTGTTCGATGGGGTTGAGGTCAGAACTCTGTACAGGCCAGTCAAGTTCTTACACACTGATCTCGACAAACCATTTCTGTATGGACCTCACTTTGTGTACGGGGATATTGTCATGCTGAAGCAGGAAAGGGACTTCCCCAAACTGTTGCTACAAAGTTGGAAGCACAGAATCGTCCGTTTTTTAAGAGAACCAGTCAGTATCTAGCCTGATGGTAAGAGAACCAGTCAGTATCTAGCCTGATGGTAAGAGAACCAGTCAGCATCTAGCCTGATGGTAAGAGAACCAGTCAGCATGTAGCCTGATGGTAAGAGAACCAGTCAGTATCTAGCCTGATGGTAAGAGAACCAGTCAACATCTAGCCTGATGGTAAGAGAACCAGTCAGCATCTAGCCTGATGGGTGGGGTTTTGGGCCAGTAACCGAAAGGTTGCTGGATAGAATCCCCGAGCTGACAAAGTAAAAATCTGTCATTCTGCCCCTGAGCAAGGCAGTTAACCCACTGTTCCCCTGAGCAAGGCAGTTAACCCACTACTCCCTGGGTGCTGATGCCGTGGATGTGGATACGGCCAGCCTCCCTGATACATTTCAGTTGAACAATTGACTAGGTATCTCCATATCTGCTGACACCACCATTTTGCCTCATGCAGTGTGACACATCTCCTTTCGCATAGAGTTGATCAGGCTGTTGGTTGTTGGCCTGTGGAATGTGGTCCCACTCCTCTTCAATGGCTGTGCGATGTTGCTGGATATTAGCAGGAACTGGAACACGCTGTCGTACACGTCGTTCCAGAGCATCCCAAACATGCTCAATGGGGGACATGTCTGGTCAGTATGCAGACCGTGGAAGAACACATTTTCAGCTTCTAGGAATTGTCTACAGATCCTTGCGACATGCGGCTGGGCATTATCCTGCTGAAACATGAGGTGATGGAGACAGATTAATGGAACGACAATGGACACTCAGGATCTTGTCACGGTTTCTCTGTGCATTCAAATTGTCATCTGTAAAATGCAATTGTGTTCGTTATCCGTAGCTTATGCCGACTCATACCATGACCCCACCGCCACCACGGGGAACTCTGTTCACAATGTTGAAGTCAGCAAACCGCCATACACGTGTTCTGTGGTTGTGAGGCCGGTTGGACGTACTGCCAAATTCTCTAAAACAATGTTGGAGGCGGCTTATGGTAGAGAAATTAACATTATATTCTCTGTCAAAAGCTCTGGTGGACATTCCTGCAGTCAGCATGACAATTGAATGCTCCCTCAAAACTTGAGACATCTGTGGCATTGTGTTGTGTGACAAAACTGCACATTTTGTTGTCCCCAGTGCCTCCAACACTCTACTCAGCAAATTGGGTGCAGTCTATCACAGCGCCATCCGTTTTGTCACCCAAGCCCCATATACTACCCACCACTGTGACCTGTATGCTCTCGTTGGCTGGCCCTCGCTTCATATTCGTCGCCATACCCACTGGCTCCAAGTCATCTATGAGTCTTTGCTAGGTAAAGCCCCGCCTTATCTCAGCTCACTGGTCACCATAGCATCACCCAGCACTCCAGCAGGTATATTTCTCTGGTCACCCCCAAAGCCAATTCCTCCTTTGGCCGCCTTTCCTTCCAGTTCTCTGCTGCCAATGACTGGTACGAACTGCAAAAATCACTGATGCTGGAGACTCATATCTCCCTCACTAACTTTAAGCACCAGCTGTCAGAGCAGGCCACAGATCACTGCACCTGTACATAGCCCATCTGTAAATAGCCTATCCAACTACCTCATCCCCATACTGTTATTTATTGGATTTATTTTGCTCTTTTGCACCTCAGTATCTCTACTTGCACATTCATCTTCTGCACATCTATCACTCCATTGTTTAATTGCTATATTGTAATTATTTCACCACTATGGCCTATGTATTGCCTTACCTCCCTTATCCTACCTCATCTGCAAACACTGTATATAGACTTTTTCTATTGTATTATTGACTGTATGTTTGTTTATTCCATATGTAACTTTGTGTTGTTGTCTGTGTCACACTGCTTTGCTTTATCTTGGCCAGGTTGCAGTTGTAAATGAGAACTTGTTCTCAACTGGCCTACCTGGTTCAATGAAGGTGAAATAAAAAAAATAAAAAAAGCCCAAGGTGCATCTGTGTAATGATCATACTGTTTAAACAGCTTCTTGATATACCACACCTGTCAGGTGGATGGATTATCTTGGTAAAGGAGAAATGCTCACTAACAGAGATGTAAACAAATATGTGCATAACATTTGAGAGAAGCAAGCTTTTTGTGCACATGGAAAATGTCTGGGATCTTTTATTTCAGCTCATGGGACCAAAACTTTACATGTTGCGTTTATATTTTTGTTCAGTGTGTATATACAAAACCTCAGAAAATCTCATTTTTGACTGCATTTGGGCCTTTAATGATTGATTTGTTGTAGTTTCAGTCTCTCTCTCTGATGTTCCTCTTTTGTTATCTCATATTTTTATTTAACTAGGCAAGTCAGTTCAGAATAAACTCTTATTTACAATGACGGCCTACCAGGGAACAATGGGTTAACTGCCTCATTCAGGGGCAGAATAACAGATTTTTACCTTGTCAGCTCGGGGATTTGATTCAGCAACCTTTCGGTTACTGATCCAACGCTCTAACCACTAGACTACCTGACCTTGAACTCGACAATGATGGGCTCTGACTTATAAAATTTAAATATCCTTTATCAAGTCACTGAGGGAGAGAGGGGAATGCAGAATGTTTACATTCTGTCAGAACATGGTATTGTTAGACATCAGGTATCCTATGGAAAGGAGAAGGTTCACAGTCTGGTTTCAGTTGTTTGGCTGTAGTTTGAAATATTTGCTACACCAGACGTTAATGTCTATCTGTAGGAGGAAAGCATATGGTGGAGTAAATTAAGGTTGGATATGAGCCAGGGACTTGGAATGTTACTGAGTAAGGGAAAAGGCAATCACAGGGTTGCGGTCATTGATAAGGGTGGAGAGTTGTGGATTAGTGAGGAATGGGTACCGAGGTCAGGTCACATTAAGGGAGAAGGAACAGTGTATTACCCACATCACTTAACTTCCTGCCTAGCAACAAATATGTAATGTTTAGAGAAAAGGAGACTGCACATAAAGGGGGGGGGGGGGGTGGGTATATACTTGTGCTGATGCGAACATGTCATTGTCTGTTTCGCTGTCTGACCCATTGGGTGACTAAACTTGGTTTGAACTTTTCCTAGTTGTCCGGTAGTTTTTAAACTCTTGTTTGTTTAGAACCTAACAACAATAAATGAAATGAGAAAATCTAAAAAGGGGCTCTTTAGATAGGAGAGCCGAATGAACAGCTCTCCACCCTTATCAGTGACCACAACCATGCGATTGATTGCCTTTCCCTTACTCAGTAACATTCCAAGCCCCTGGTGTCATGCCCATATGGGGACACAGTGGTACGTGCCCCCTCAGATGTCCCTTTGAAAATAATAATGATACTGTTTCTCTGTAACAGAGCCACATAGAAATGTTATAAAGTTGGCTTTAGCTAGCCTAGATTGGATACCTATCTTCCAAAATCAAAACGACTATGTCAGGCTATCAATCAAGGTAGAATAGCTAGCTTGTCTAACTATGTTAGCTGGCATGCCTGCTGGCAAGTTTGGTAGATTTTAGAAAAGCAAGCAATAACTAAATGTCCTGAATAACACTCATTCCTTTCAATATTCTAGACAGATTTTTAGCAGAGATGCAGAGAAGTATATTTCGTAAAAAAAAAAAAACAGTCTAGAGGATAAAGACAGCTCAACATGTATGCTTAGAAATGCATAGAATTAAGCACAATGATTATGGCTCTAGATTTGCAGGGGGAAAAAGCTGTTTCAGGAAAATTCTTTAACCTGTGCTTTGTTCTCCCGTATATTTGTAGGGATCATTACGCACCTGGAGATTGCAATACTCAGCTCAGCTAAGAGCACGAACGTTTCAGACGCAATAGATTTCAAATTGAGTCACGACCGCTTTAACACAGTTCCCGATGACGCGCCAGAGCATGTGATCAGTTTGTGCCGCGCTGTGATTTTCTATTGGTCCCTCATTTCACTAGAATACCGCCCACAGGCACTGCCGCCTCTGATGCCGCGCGATTGCCAGCAACATTGAGGGAATTCGATTAATCTGCCCCGTATTCCCGGGTGGAACTTGTTTTGTCCCAGGTGAAAGTTGAATGCATTCGTCTTGGGAATCGGGCTGTATCCCGGGCATGAGCCAGGTGCCCCGTTCAATGCCCACGGTGAAGTCTGCTCAAAACAAAAGTGATGTAATTAAGCACGCGGAGTAATGAGTAGGATTGTGTATTTTCACATGCAACAATTATTGCTTAATCTGCCTTCCCAATGTAAAATTAGTTAGAAAATTATTACATATATTTTATGGAAAATAGATGTATGTTTCTGGGCGATGCACCATGTTGACTAATGATTAAGTGGCGTAGATCACGGTTCCATTTTAGACAGGCACTCCTACCTCACCACCGCTTTTGCCCGTTCATATCACGGACCATATCCTAATCGAATCCACCCATTCTAGAGGCACCGATCTGTCTTGATTGGCTTTGGTGTGGGTGTGTGCACGCCATTGACGCGGCTACACAACCGCGCTTTTACCTGTCATAAACTTTCATTGGCTATTCCGCAGTTATTGGTATGGTTTCTCTCTCACCATTGGTTTAAATGCATGCTTTACGTTTGCTGATTGGTCGAAGCATAGGTCATCGCTCGTGAATGCGGAAGTCGTGTAGTCTACTGAGTCACCGTTGTATCAGCTGATTCTTTCTGAGTGAGTAGCTATCCCGATTGTATTTTTAAAAATAAACCAACATGTCAATTTAAAAAAAAAAGTGTGTATTGTGTTGCACGGCTACTGAGAGATATACTGTTCCTTACCAATATTTTGACATTTGCCAGTGTGCTTAGCTAGACCAGTCCAGTAGACCTCGAACCGCCTCCCCCTCCTAGTAGCCGGTGTGTTTGATGGGGCATCACCACTCTCACTAACGTTAAGCTCGTCGAACCTGGACTAAGGAAAGCCAGCTCCTAGTTTTCAACATTTCCGTCTTGTTGCACCTGTTTGGTTCTCTACATACATTAGTGAACTCGCTATTTTATCTGTCAAACGGTACTGTTTTAGCGTGTTTTTATATGCTTTGTAGTACCAAGCTACTCTGATCCTATCAAAGGGTGTGTTCGTAAATTATCTCCAGTGTGTCATGAGTGCGCTCTCTGGGTCGCTCGTTAATTCACAGAGTTGTCAAATGTTGTCTTTTTAAAATTCAGACCATTTCGCCCTCGGGTCGTTCAGAGCGCATCCTGGATGCTTTGGCGGAGGACGAGGGTTGATCCGAGCGTTTTGTCCTCATGTCTGTTTCCAAGCACCCAAGTTAACTGGCTTAAGTTGCCTAACTTGCAAGCTACTTTAACACCTTTTATTTTATAAATGAGATCAGCAATGCATCAACCTACGTGAAAGAGGGCCAACCAACTTTCTGGTAGAGCATGCAGTGATGAGTACAAAATTTTTGCCCATAATAAAATAAATCAAATCACATTTTATTTGTCACATGCGCAGAACATGCGCCGCAATGCGCTATGATAAACTGCTTTTAACAGCTTTAAATAAGTGACCGCTGCGTTCATATGTTGCCATAGTCTAGGACCAATGGGAAAATCGACTGAATCATCTGCTTTCTACTGTTTAGCGAAAAAGTTTAGATAATTATTTGGGTCAGACACGAATGAGAGAACACATGTCTCTGACCCTAGCAGAGCTGGTTAGGCTGTTTTTAATGTTGTCAAGAGCGCCAGTGACTGACTGTGCTGCTGGCAAATATATTATAATATTTTGCTGACGGTGGTCATATTCAACGGGTGTTGCACGTTCGTAAATTCATCAGTTATTTGGGGAATTTTTGAGTACACCTTTTTTATTGGGGCGGCAGGGAGCCGCCCCAATGTAGGCCTACATTCCATGAGACTTTTCATGCAGGCCTTGACATTTAACTTGTTTATCCACTTGTTCTTCAGACAAGGATGTGACTGAACGTTTTGATGCAAGAAACCACTTAAAACATTTTTACGTATCATTATTCCCATACCATTTATTAGAGAGAATATGACAAATTATGCTACCCTGTGCTCATTGGCTATTTAGCTTATTCAAGTATGTCTCAAAATACAACACTACCCCTTTAAGACAAAAAAATCTCTTTTACCTGACTCACTTTTCAAAGATGTGTAGAAATGCACACGTTTTGTGATCTTCCAGAAAGCAATCACTCCCCCAGTTATAGATAACTACAAATTATCTATAACTGGGCTAATAACTCACTAACTAGCGAAGGATATAAACACATGTAGAGCTCTGATTGGTTATGGCGCTCCAGTTTGTGTAGAGTACAGGCTGTCAATGCGATAGAATCCTAATCGGATGCATTCTGCGTCCAACAAAATCTCTTGCGTACTTGTCACCGTGTCTAAACACATATGGGACACAATTTGAGGGATTTTAAATGATATTATTAGTAACCAATCAGATCAATAGGACTGTAGATGTTTTCAAAGTGAGGAGAAACAGACAGGAAATGTTGATTTATTTTGAAAGGAAACAAAACAAACCATAGTTTGTTTTTGTCTCTGAATGTTTAATTGAAAGTTGCTAATATTGCATTGATTCGATCACAATTCCCACAGTAAAGGGAAATGTTGATAGTGTTAACTAACGGGGACAAGTCTATAAAGTTGTGTGAAGTTCAATCTCCTGCTTCTCTGGGCATATTTCTTCTGCCAGCAGTCCAATAGAAATTTTGTTTTTTGCTCTACTTCCATTCTGGTTCTTAAAGGGTTTCTGTAATGAACGCACCTCAGGTAACTTCCAAAATAAAGGAACCATTTCCAGTAAATGAGGGATACAAAGAATATTGAAAGCAAGTCCTTCTACACAGGTGTGGTTCCTGAGTTAATTAGGCAATTAACATCCCATCATGCTTAGGGTCATGTATAAAAAAATGCTGGGCAGGGCATTCTTTTGGATACCATGGCTATCCCCCCCCCCCCCCCCCCCCCATAAAGCGACAATGGCCCCATCCACAGGGCACAAGTGGTCACTGAATTGTTTGATGAGCATGAAAGCGATGTAAGCCATATGCCATGGCCGTCTCAGTCACCAGAGCTCAACCCAATTGAACACTTATGGGAGATTCTGGAGCAGCGCCTGAGACAGCATTTTCCTCACCACTGTCAACAAGACAACAAATTATGGAAGAATGGTGTCACAGCCCTTCGATAGAGTTCCATACAGTTGTTGAATCTATTTCAAGGGGCATGTTCTGACTCGTGGTTGCCCAACTCCCTATAAAGACTACTTTATGTTGGAGTTTCCTTTATTTTGGCAGTTACCTGGTGTCATACGTGCGAGTCGTGCCCACTTCTCCACCCTTCCATGTGTAGCCCCGGGCCTCTTTCCCTCGTGTGGTATACAACATACCTGCTGTGTTATGCAGTGCTTTATTGATGGCTCTGATCCTGTTACAGGTCACACTACTCTTTGAATAGCCCATAGACATGTTTTCAAGCTATTTTAAATGGAGGTCGACCGATTTTATGATTTTTCAACATCGATACCGATTATTGTAGGACCACAAAAAACCTGATAATGATTAATTGGCTGAATTTAAAAATGTTATTTAAAATATTTTTTATTCATATATTTTTTTTTTAAATATAATACAATTTTTAAAAAGTACATTTATATAATATTTGCCTACCGGGTGGCGCAGTGGTCTAGGGCACTGCATCGCAGTGCTAGCTGTGCCACCATAGACTCTGGGTTCGCACCCAGGCTCTGTCGCGACTGGGAGGTCCATGGGGCGACGCAGGTAGAGTTGTTAAAGTGACTATGCATAGATGATAACAACAGAGTATCAGTGGTGTAAGAGAGGGGGTGGAGGGGGTGCAAATAGCCATTTGATTAGATGTTCAGGAGTCTTATGGCTTGAGGGTAGATTCTGTTTAGAAGCTTCTTGGACCCAGACTTGGCGCTTGGGTGCCGCTTGCCGTGCGGTAGCAGAGAGAACAGTCTGACTAAGGTGGCTAGTCATAGACTGACAATTTTTAGGGTCTTCCTCTGACACCGGCTGGTATAGAGGTCCTGGATGGAAGGATGCTTGGCCCCAGTGATGTACTGGGCCATACGCACTACCCTCTGTAGTGCCTTGCGGGCAGAAGGCCGAGCAGTTGGCATACCAGGCAGTGATGCAACCAGTGATGCAACCTAGGATGCTCTCGACGGTGCAGCTGTAGAACCTTTTGAGGATCTGATGACCCATGTCAAATCTTTTCAGTCTCCTGAGGGGGAATAGGCTTTGTCGTGCCCTCTTCACGACTGTTTTGGTGTATTTGGACCATGTTAGTTTGTTGGTGATGTGGACACCAAGGAACTTGAAGCTCTCAACCTCCATTACAGCCCCGTCAATGAGAATGGGCACAATTGGCCTAGCATCGTCCGGGTTAGGGAGGGTTTGGCCGGTAGGGATATCCTTGTCTCATCGCGCACTAGCGTGCCGGGCGCAGTGCGGCAGTGTGTTAAGAAGCAGTGCGGCTTGGTTGGGTTGTGTTTCGGAGGACGCATGGCTCTCGACCTTCGTCTCTCCCGAGCCCGTACGGGAGTTGTAGCGATGAGACAAGATACCACGAAAAGGGGGTAAAAAATAAATGAGTATAATATTTATAATAATGACAATTACAACAATACTGAATGAACACTTTAATTTTAACTTAATATAATACATAAATAATGAAACATGTTCAATTTGGTTTAAATAATGCAAAAACAAAGTGTTGGAGAAGAAAGTAAAAGTGCAATATGTGCCATGTAAAAAAGCTAACGTTTAAGTTCCTTGCTCAGAACATGAGAACATATGAAAGCTGGTGGTTCCTTTTAACATGAGTCTTCAATATTCCCAGGTACGAAGATTTAGGTTGTAGTTATTATAGGAATTATAGGACTATTTCTCTCTATACCATTTGTATTTCATTTACCCTTGACTATTGGATGTTCTTATAGGCACTATAGCATTGCCAGCCTAATCTCGGGAGTTGATAGGCTTGAAGTCATAAACAGCGCTGTGCTTCAAGCATTGCAAATGCAGTAAAGTGTGAATGAATGCTTACGAGCCTGTTGCTGCCTACCACTGCTCAGTCAAACTGCTCTATCAAATCATAGACTTAATTATAATATAATAAACACAGAAATACGAGCCTTTGGTCATTAATATGGTAAAATCCGGAAACTATAATTTTGAAAACAAGACGTTTATTCTTTCAGTGAAATACGGAACCATTCCGCATTTTGTTAAACGGCTGGCAACCCTAAGTCTAAATATTGCTGTTACATTGTACAACCTTCAATGTTATGTCATAATTCTGGAAAATTAATTACGGTCTTTTGTTAGGGAGAAATGGTCTTCACACAGTACGCAACGAGCCAGGCGGCCCAAACTGCTGCATATACCCTGACTCTGTTGCACAGAACGGAAGAGAAGTGACACAATTTCCCTAGTTAATATTGCCTGCTAACATGAATTTCTTTTAACCAAATATACAGGTTTAATATACTTGTGTATTGATTTTAAGAAAGGCATTGATGTTTATGGTTAGGTACATTGGTGCAACGACAGTGCTTTTTTTTCGCGAATTTGCTTGTTAAATCATCACCCGTTTGGCGAAGTAGGCTGTGATTCGATGATATGTTAGCAGGCACCGCATTGATTATATGCAATGCAGGACAAGCTAGTTAAACTAGTAATATCATCAACCATGTGTAGTTAACTAGTGATTATGTTAAGATTGATCGTTTTTTATAAGATAAGTTTAATGCTAGCTAGCAACTTACATTGGCTCCTTGCTGCACTCGTGTAACAGGTGGTCAGCCTGCCACGCAGTTTCCTTGTGGAGTGCAATGTAATCGGCCATAATCGGCATCCAAAAATGCTGATGGTTAGAGTTCACATGACATTCTCTTGGCTGTTGCCATGACAAGAGGTGGGTGGGTGGGTGGCTAGCTACTATAGAAAATGTGATTTTCGTTCTCTCAACATTTCAGGCTAGCCAATTTAAAATTAGAGCTTGGCCGATTAATTAGGGCGATTTCAAGTTTTCAAAACAATCGGTAATCAGCATTTTTGGATGCCGATTATGGCCGATTACATTGCACTCCACAAGGAAACTGCGTGGCAGGCTGACCACCTGTTACACGAGTGCAGCAAGGAGCCAATGTAAGTTGCTAGCTAGCATTAAACTTATCTTATAAAAAACGATCAATCTTAACATAATCACTAGTTAACTACACATGGTTGAAGATGTTACGAGTTTAACTAGCTTGTGTGAATGTATGAGACTAAAGGGCAGCTTTAAATAATGTTTTCAATAATACTGGCGTGGGAGAACTGTATAGGTTTACTAATTGTTTTACTACTTGTATCACTGTCTTTTTGAATATTTCCCCCACCGCTCTGCCCACCCACCGCTCTGCCCACCGCTCTGCCCACCCACCGCTCTGCCCACCGTTCTGCCCACCCACCGCTCTGCCCACCGCTCTGCCCGCCCACCGCTCTGCCCACCCACCGCTCTGCCCACCGCTCTGCCCGCCCACCGCTCTGCCCACCGTTCTGCCCACCCACCGCTCTGCCCACCCACCGCTCTGCCCACCCACCGCTCTGCCCACCCACCGTTCTGCCCGCCCACCGCTCTGCCCACCGCTCTGCCCACCGTTCTGCCCACCCACCGCTCTGCCCACCGTTCTGCCCGCCCACCGCTCTGCCCACCGCTCTGCCCACCCACCGCTCTGCCCACCCACCGCTCTGCCCACCCACCGTTCTGCCCACCGTTCTGCCCACCGTTCTGCCCACCGTTCTGCCCACCACTCTGCCCTTCGACAAGCACATGTATTTGTTTGGGCTCAGAGAGATTCCATTCCTCCTTCCCAGGCGTATATCTTGTGCTGGACAGGACTGAACTAGCTACATAAGTGCTCAAAAACATTGCCATTTCTGACTGTTATCAGTGCATGGTGAACTTTGACCTGGGTGTTGATGTGTGATGACAGGGCTGCTGTGAGTGTGACTGGACAAAAAATATTGTTTACGTGAAATACTGTTGGTTGAGCTCTTGAAGGACCGATCCCAGAATAATATGCATGAAGATTCATGCTTATTTACACATGGCCTACTTCAGATTTAGAAGTGAAACCAACTTGTTCTGTTTTCCTGTAAATGAAGAAGTGCGAATGTTAGTCTGACCCGTTGAACAGTTTTAATGACAGAAAGTAGTTTCTAGGCCGGGGTAAATCCCACAACAGCAGAGAAGTGGATGAGTGGTTTTTGTCTCCATTCAATTCAAGGGGCTTTATTGGCATAGGAAACATGTGTTAACATTGCCAAAGCAAGTGAGGTAGATAATATATAAAGTGAAATAAACAATCAAAATGAACATTAAACATTACACATTCTCTGTGTAGCATACATTTCCAACTGTCACGTGATGATGATAATATATATATTTTTTTATTTTGTCACATTGTCTATGGTGGTAACAAAATTGTTGCTACTGTTGTTTCAGAAGGATTATGCAACAGATTTGATTGATTTATATATATTTTATCAATGGAGCGTTATTGTAAGCCCCCAAGTCCGCTCTGACTATTTCGGGTGATTCATCAGCCACTGAATTGATTCTTTCGGAAAACTCCCTGTGGAAAATAAAACAAAACAAGTCTTGTGTAGATTTTCTTGGGGTCAGGATGCTTGTTTGTATGAAGGTACAGTAACCCAATCTTTCTGCTAATGTTGACAATATATTCCCTGGGCTCCTTGTTTTTGGAGTAGGTTCCCCAGAAGGTTATTTCACTGGCATTTATAACACAATCCAAAGCTAGTTGGTCTTTTTTTAATTATATAGATGTGGCCATTTATCCACTGACACCATTTTGTTTTTTTGCGGGATAAGGATGGGAGAGTTTGCGTCAATGTGTTACTGCGTTATAGGTCTAATAATATATATGTGTATGTATGTATATGTCTGTCCCATGGATAGAGGTTTCATCAGACCCTGTCTGGAGTGCAGTGTAACATGACTCATATGTTCTGAACCATTGTTGCTTCGGGACCACACTATAATACTTACTACTTGCTTCAAATGTTTCCTGGTAAATATGGGATTGATGCGTGACAGTACCAGTCAAAAGTTTGGACACCTACTCATGCAAGGAGTTTTTCTTTCTTTTTAAAACTATTTTCTACATTTTAGAATAGTGAAGACATCAAACTATGAAATCAAATTGTATTAGTCACGCGCGCCAAATACAACAGGTGTAGGTTTCACCTTACAGTGAAATGCTTACTTACGAGTCTCTAACCAACAATGCAGTTTAAATTAAATAAGAGTAACACGTAATTAAAGAGCAGCAGTAAATAACAATAGCTGGGCTATATACAGGGGGTACTGGTACAGAGTCAATGTGGAGGCTATATACAGGGGGTACCGGTACAGAGTCAATGTGGAGGCTATATACAGGGGGTACCGGTACAGAGTCAATGTGGAGGCTATATACAGGGGGGTACCTGTACAGAGTCAATGTGGAGGTTATATACAGGGGGGTACCTGTACAGAGTCAATGTGGAGACTATATATAGGGGTACTGGTACAGAGTCAATGTGGAGACTATATACAGGGGGTACCGGTACAGAGTCAATGTGGAGACTATATACAGGGTGGTACCGGTACAGAGTCAATGTGGAGACTATATACAGGGGGTACCGGTACAGAGTCAATGTGGAGGTTATATACAGGGGGGTACCTGTACAGAGTCAATGTGGAGACTATATATAGGGGTACTGGTACAGAGTCAATGTGGAGACTATATACAGGGGGTACCGGTACAGAGTCAATGTGGAGACTATATACAGGGTGGTACCGGTACAGAGTCAATGTGGAGGCTATATACAGGGGGTACCGGTACAGAGTCAATGTGGAGGCTATATACAGGGGGTACCGGTACAGAGTCAATGTGGAGGCTATATACAGGGGGTACCGGTACAGAGTCAATGTGGAGGTTATATACAGGGGGTACCGGTACAGAGTCAATGTGGAGGTTATATACAGGGGGTACCGGTACAGAGTCAGTGTGGAGGCTATATATTGGTTGGGTACCGGTACAGAGTCAATGTGCCTGGGAACAAGTTAGAGGAAATTGAGATAATATGTGCATGTAGGTAGAGTTATAGAATAGGCTTTGTCGTGCCCTCTTCACGACTGTTTTGGTGTATTTGGACCATGTTAGTTTGTTGGTGATGTGGACACCAAGGAACTTGAAGCTCTCAACCTGCTCCATTACAGCCCCGTCAATGAGAATGGGGGCATGCTCGGTCCTCTTTTTCCTGTAGTCCACAATCATTTCCTTTGTTTTGATCACATTGAGGGAGAGGTTGTTGTCCTGGCACCACACGGCCAGGTCTCTGACCTCCTCCCTATAGGCTGTCTCGTCGTCGTCGGTGATCAGGCCTACCCACTGCTGTGTCATCGGCAAACTTAAGAATGTTGATGTGAGCCGTGACCAGCTTTTTAAAACACTCCATGGCTACAGACCTGAGTGCTACGGGTCTGTAGTCATATAGGCCGGTTACCTTAGTGTTCTTGGGCACAGGGACTTGGTGGTCTGATTAAAACATGTTTGGTATTACACTCGGACAGGGAGAGGTTGAAAATGTCAGTGAAGACACTTGCCAGTTGGTCTGCGTATGCTTTTGAGTACACGTCCTGGTAATCCGTCTGGCCCTGTTGACCTGTTTAAAGGTCTTACTCACATCGGCTGCGGAGAGCGTGATCACACAGTTTTCCGGAACAGCTGGTGCTCTCATGCATGTTTCAGTGTTATTTGTCTGCTAGGCTCGTGTCACTGGGCAGCTCTCGGCTGTGCTTTCCTTTTTGTAGTCTGTAATGGTTTGCAAGCCCTGCAAAAATATATACAGCAGAGTTGTTTTACTTTGCCTACTTTCAATAGTGAGTTCCCAGCAAGGTTAATGGTCATTTGTGAGATGTTGTTCTGTCAGTCCAATTATACAAGTTGGAGTTTACCGTGTAGTAAGGTAAGATGAGTAAAACCTGTGTTCGTAGTGATTGGTTGTTGTCATGTTGGCTGTCGGGGAAATGCTCTGTGCGTGTGAAATTGTACTGTATTGTCAGTGCTGTCAAGAGGTTTGACATGTAGCAACCTGCTTACAGCAGAGGAGAGAGGGTGTGGCAACTGGAACAGCAGCAGAGATTAGTACCTTAACTTTTGTGTAAAAAAAATAAATAATAATAATAATTCTGAGTGATAAGCATACACATTCTAAATCAAAATGCCACAGACTCATAAGCTGTTGAGTCATGTTTAGGAATTCCATTCCTCCATTTTCATTATTTGTGGATGAAAGGCGTACTACTGCCTTTGCCCCAGATTTAGTAGTCACTAGTCCGTGAATACTGGCTTGTTTTTAAAAAAAAAATCCAAGTTTAGGCTATCCTGTTGGCCTAAAGGTTACTTGAAAAGGTCCTGTTGTTGTTACCTTCAAAGATTAGGATTTGTATAGCAAGGAGACACAGTATAGGCTACTGGTTTTGTTTAGGCGGAGTCGAGGATGGTGTAGTTGGTGAAACCGAGACGGGTCGTGCCCTATTTCAGGCACAATAAAAATCTTTAAAAAATAAAATGCCTAGTTCTGTCTTTTTCTATTTTAATTTTTTTTCTCTCAAATTCAGTTTGCTCTGTTTTTGTTAGATTTTTTTTCTTCAGGTTTTTGCTCTCAAAATCACACTTAAGGGCCCTACCTATAGAAAAGACCCCTTCACATGGTCAGAATGAGATGGAGGGAGGGAGGGAGGGAGGGAGAAAGCGAGAGGGACAGTAGGAGAAAGAAGAGTACAGAGAGAGAGAGAGTAGGAGCACGCAGAGAGGGTGTGAGAGCGGAGGGACGTCATGCTGCTGATTACAACCAGAGTGAGTTGGGGAGACTGAGAACTACATACTACTTCTTTCACTTCACCTTTACGTTGAGGGGGGAGAGAGAAGTTTAACCAAACAATTCTTGTTTTTTAACAAAGCACTACTAATCAGCTTCACTCAGGTAAGAAATGCTGGATTTTTAGAATGACGGATTTTATGTTGTTGTAGTTTAAACATTATTATTTTTATTTTTTTCCTTCTCTGTTTGTCTGAAGACTTGGTCTGCAGTGTGCAGAAGGGGGTGTGTCAGTCTTTACAGAGAAGTGAGAGGAGCATGTGTACTGCTCCGTGAGAAGCAGTCGGAAGCCTTAGACTAATAATAGGACGATCCACTAGTAATAATACCACTACAGAGTAGACTAATTACTACTGTAGACAGAGAGGGAAAGCAGACTGCTCTTATGCGATATGCCTCAACAACTAAAATCTAATAGTTCACTTATTAGAGAATTGTAGAGAATAATTGTACCATTTTTAAACCACTGTGTAATATATTTTTAATAACCCAAAATATATTTTTTTATACTGTGTTTGAAGCTGGTGTACCGAAAGTAAAAGACGCAAAAACAAAACTTAAGAACGACAAGCATAGAAGTCGTGGACATAGAACCGAATCTATAGCTCACATTTCTTTATGAATTTGGTTAGGTCGCCAAAACAATGTGACATATTGCAGCTTTACCGTTATACTTGGTGCCTGTTAGGTTTAAATATTGTTTCTCGCACAATGTGTTTTAAAACAAAACAACAACAACAAAACAACAACAAAAAAGGGTATTTGTGTACGCCCACTCCTCACGGCCAACCCTGTACGTGTAGTAGGCAAATAAACAATGTAGTTTGTCATTCTGGCGTAGGTATTTCTGTGTGTTTTTAAAAACAAATTTAAAAAAATAAAAGTTTTCTTAATGAGGTTGTCAGTAACCACGCCTATGTTTACAGTCTCTCTCCTTTATTGTGTTAGCGTTGGGCTTAAGGTTAGCAGTGTGGTTGGATAAAGTGATTTTAAACCTAACATTAAAGACTAAAAAAGCTACACGTTTTTATGAATTTTTACAATATAGCCAATTTGGATTTTTTTTGGGGGGTGGGGGGGCTGTGGAAACTGTTTTTATTAACCTTGAAGCAATGACATATGTTTATTACTGTATGATTGACATTCTGTCATAGGTGATGCAGGTGGCCTAGTGGTTAGAGCGTTGGACTAGTAACCGGAAGGTTGTGAGTTCAAACCCCCAAGCTGACAAGGTACAAATCTGTCGTTCTGCCCCTGAACAAGGCAGTTTAACCCACTGTTCCTAGGCT
Organism: Oncorhynchus kisutch; assembly: GCF_002021735.2. NCBI lineage: Eukaryota > Metazoa > Chordata > Actinopteri > Salmoniformes > Salmonidae > Oncorhynchus > Oncorhynchus kisutch. The sequence goes on from NC_034201.2 coordinate 46,041,258, forward strand.
GTCATTGAAAAGAAGAATTGGTTCTTAACTGACTTGCCTAGTTAAATAAAGGTTAAATAAAAAATGTCCAGTCTGAACACTAATGACTTGCTCTACACGCGGACTACTGCATGTTCTGCTGAACTCCAGAGCAGTCGTTAAGGAATTAGGCTAGGCTAATAGAATTGAGCTGTTAGCACTCACTCGTTCATAGCACTCACTCGTTCATGGCCCTCAGTACATGGCCTCTATACTCTCCGTCTATCTTCTGATCAATCAACCTAATAAATCATAGCACTCACTCGTTCATGGCCCTCAGTACATGGCCTCTATACTCTCCGTCTATCTTCTGATCAATCAACCTAATAAATCATAGCAATGCCAAGTATTGAAGTTCTTTGCCACTGGAGCCCAGGCATCTACTACTATGTCTATGGCTAACAGTTGCTGTTATCCCCAACCAGAACACCCACTGTGGGGACTGTTGTGGTCTTTGGTGGATCCGTCTGTTTGTGGAATTCATTTTCCCTCTGCTTCCTGTGTCAATATCCTCCGGTCATCTCTCTGTGGCTGGCCTTACGACTGGCTCGGTGTGTTTACTGTGGCTGGCCTTATGACTGGCTCGGTGTGTTTACTGTGGCTGGCCTTACGACTGGCTCGGTGTGTTTACTGTGGCTGGCCTTATGACTGGCTCGGTGTGTTTACTGTGGCTGGCCTTACGACTGGCTGGCTCGGTGTGTTTACTGTGGCTGGCCTTACGTCTGGCTGGCTCTGTGTGTTTACTGTGGCTGGCCTTACGACTGGCTGGCTCGGTGTGTTTACTGTGGCTGGGTGTCTTTACTGTGGCTGGCCTACCGTTGGCTGGCTGGGTGTCTTTACTATGGCTGGCCTACCGCTGGCTGGCTGGGTGTCTTTACTATGGTTGGCCTACCGTTGGCAGGCTGGCTGGGTGTCTACTATGGCTGGCCTACCGTTGGCAGGCTGGCTGGGTGTCTTTACTATGGCTGGCCTACTGTTGGCAGGCTGGCTGGGTGTCTTTACTATGGCTGGCCTACCGTTGGCAGGCTGGCTGGGTGTCTTTACTATGGCTGGCCTACCGTTGGCAGGCTGACTGGGTGTCTTTACTATGGCTGGCCTACCGTTGGCAGGCTGGCTGGGTGTCTTTACTATGGCTGGCCTACTGTTGGCAGGCTGGCTGGGTGTCTTTACTATGGCTGGCCTACCGTTGGCAGGCTGGCTGGGTGTCTTTACTATGGCTGGCCTACCGCTGGGTGGATGTGTTTATTGTGTCTGTGTTCCAAATTGCTCCCTATATAGTGCACTACTTTGACCATACAACCTTTTCCCTAATACCTATAGATGGGTTGGTTGACTACGTCACAAAGGATGAGCGTGCATAGACGTGGCTGGATACCATATGTTGTTTAGGATTCTGAATGGCCAGGTAACTGGCAACAATGTTTCTGAATGGTCAGGTAACTGGCAACAATGTTTCTGAATGGTCAGGTAACTGGCAACAATGTTTCTGAATGGTCAGGTAACTGGCAACAATGTTTCTGAATGGTCAGGTAACTGGCAACAATGACGACAAGCTGCCATGAGGGGAATCGTAGGTGGCTCGTTTCAGCTAGTGTCATCTTATTGTTGACACCATGTCTTGTTTTGACCGATGTCACATTTTTATACTAAAATGGCAACAAAAAGAATCACTAGCAAGCTAACCGACAACTGTAACCATGTATTTGAGGGACCACAAGTGCTCATTTTGTGCAAATGCATTTATGTTTTCAATAAACATTTGGAGACCTCTCGTCTCATAGTTGAGCACATGTTTGGTTCTGTTGCTGAACAACCAAACCTGTCTGGGTCTGGTCCAGAAGTATTGCACTATATAGGGAACAGGGTGCCATGTTGAGACACAGGCAGTCATGGATCAAGGTTCCCAGTAACAACTGTTGAGAAATGTTGAGTTTCCCGTTTCCTGTAAATTGTTAGTCATCCAATTAGAAGGCTTGTCATCTTGGATCAAGGTCCGTGTGGAGGGAGAGAGAGCGCAGCCTCAGAACGCGTGCGTCTTGGTGGAGTCTACTAGTCCAGTCTGGCCTTTTTTAAATGAATACTGACTGACTGATGAGACAGCACAACCTTCTTAGTCAAAGCTACTGTTGATGGCAGCCATCTTAACCAGCATCTCTACTGTATGTGTGGGTTCTTGTAGGTATGGCCTAGTTCTAATGTAGCAGGTATAAAAGAAACACCTGAAAGTACATACTGGTCTTGAGAGGGAGAGGGGGGGGTACTGTTCTCTTCTGCACTATTCGACCAATCCAGTAAATGTGGAGGAGGAGTTAAGATGGAATGTCCAAAAAAGGAAAAAGGAAAAAGGAAGTGTCTTTCCATTTTACGTGAACTGGAACAACCGGTTGTTGGGGACTCTGCAGAGGCTAATCTCTAGGCTATATATATTGGTGCAGGTTTTTTTTCTGGATTCAAAAGGGGCTTAGGTGTTGGGGGAGAATGGGCGTGGGTAGCCCACTGGGCGTGACTGAATTCGGTCTGGGCCCTGGGTAAGAATTTGAGGCCCTCGCCTTGGCGGCGGAGAGAATTGGTTTTAAAGCACATTTCCTGGAATTCCACACACATTTTTCCATGGAACTGAGAGAAATGTTGTGCAATTCTACACATTTTGCCATGGCTAATGCTGTCTTCTTATTCTGAAACAGAACAATCAATACTCAAATTGTTTTGTCTACCCTTTATTTGAATGATTGTTAGTTATAGAATATTTATCATAAAATGCATACATACGGTGCATTTGGAAAGTATTCAGACCCCTTGACTTTTTCCACATTTTGTTACGTTACAGCCTTATTCTAAAATTGATTTTTTTTAAAAATCTGTCCTCAATCTACACACAATACCCCATAATGACATCACAATACCCCATAATGACATCACAATACCCCATAATGACATCACAATACCCCATAATGACAAAGCGAAAACAGGTTTCTAGATATTTGTTCAAATGTACACTGCTCAAAAAAATAAAGGGAACACTAAAATAACTAGATCTGAATGAATGAAATATTCTTATTAAATACTTTTTTCTTTACATAGTTGAATGTGCTGACAACAAAATCACACAAATTATCAATGGAAATCAAATGTATCATCCCATGGAGGTCTGGATTTGGAGTCACACTACTAAATTAAAGTGGAAAACTACACTACAGGCTGATCCAACTTTGATGTAATGTCCTTAAAACAAGTCAAAATGAGGCTCAGTAGTGTGTGTGGCCTCCACGTGCCTGTATGACCTCCCTACAACGCCTGGGCATGCTCCTGATGAGGTGGCTGATGGTCTCCTGAGGGATCTCCTTCCAGACCTGGACTAAAGCATCCGCCAACTCCTGGACAGTCTGTGGTGGCGTTGGTGGATGGAGCGAGACATGATGTCCCAGATGTGCTCAATTGGATTCAAGTCTGGGGAACGGGCGGGCCAGTCCATAGCATCAAAGCCTTCCTCTTGCAGGAACTGCTGACACACTCCAGCCACATGAGGTCTAGCATTGTCTTGCATTAGGAGGAACCCAGGGCCAACCGCACCAGCGTATGGTCTCACAAGGGGTCTGAGGATCTCATCTCGTTACCTAATGGCAGTCAGGCTACCTCTGGCGAGCACATGGAGGGCTGAGAAATGCCACCCCACACCATGACTGACCCACCGCCAAAACGGTCATGCTGGAGGATGTTGCAGGCAGCAGAACGTTCTCCACGGCGTCTCCAGACTGTCACGTCTGTCACATGCTCAGTGTGAACCTGCTTTCATCTGTGAAGAGCACAGGGCGCCAGTGGGGAATTTGCCAATCTTGGTGTTCTCTGGCAAATGCCAAACGTCCTGAACGGTGTTGGGCTGTAAGCACAACCCCCACCTGTGGACGTCGGGCCCTCATACCACCCTCATGGAGTCTGTTTCAATGGAAGAAGTTCGGAACCACCAAACCACTCTTCCTAGAGCTGGCCAGCCACCCAAACTGAGCAATGGGGGGAGAAGGGCCTTTGTCAGGAAGGTGACCAAGAACCCGATGGTCACTCTGACAGATTTCTAGAGTTCCTCTTTGGAGATGAGCGAACCTTCCAGAAGGACAACCATCTCTGCAGCACTCCACCAATCAGGCCTTTATGGTAGAGTGGCCAGACAGAAGCCACTCTTCAGTAAAAGGGACATGATAGCCCACTTGGAGTTTGCCAAAAGGCACCTAAAGACTCTCAGACTATTAGAAACAAGATTCTCTGGTCTGATGAAACCAACATTGAACTCTTTTGCCTGAATGCCAAGCATCACATCTGGAGGAAACCTGGCATTATCCCTACGGTGAAGCATGGTGGCGGTGGCAGCATCATGCTGTGGGGATGTTTATCAGCGGGAGGGACTGGGAGACTAGTCAAGGTTGAGGGGAAAGATGAACGGAGCAAAGTAAAGAGAGAAATGAGATGACCTGCTCAGGACTTTAGATTGGGGTGAAGGTTCACCTTCCAACAGGACAACAACCTAAGCACACAGACAATGCAGGAGTGGCTTCGGGACAAGTCTCTGAATGTCCTTGAGTGGCCCAGCCAGAGTTCGGACTTGAACCCAATCGAACATCTCTGGAGAGACCTGAAAATAGCTGTGCAGCGACGCTCCCCATCCAACCTGACAGAGCTTGAGAGGATCTACAGAGAAGAATGGAAGAAACTCCCCAAATACAGATGTGCCAAGCTTGAGGCTGTAATCGAAGTCTTGAGGAAGTAATCGCTGCCAAAGGTGCTTCAACAAAGTATGTAAATGTGATACTTAAGTTTATATATATATATATATATATATATATATATATATATATATATATATATATATATATATATATATATATATATATATATATATTTTTTTTTTTTTTTTTTTTAAATAGATTTGCAAAAATGTCCTGTTTTTGCTTTGTCGTTATTAGGTATTGTGTGAAGATTGACGAGGGGGGAAAAATCCATTTTAGAATAAGGCTGTAACGTAACAAAATGTAGAAAAAGTCAAGGGGTCTGAATACTTTTCCGACTGCACTGTAGGTCGATGCACTGTAAGTCGACGTTATCTTTTCTACATACTTCATATCTGGTTTTTAAACTGAAAGAGTTTTTCCATCCTGAGAATGTATTTAAAAAAAATAAATGCTTAGATGGGCCCACCCAAGACTTTTTCTATGCAGATAACATCCCGGGGTCTTGTTTCTGCCCAATCATTTTAGCCAGCTCTGTTTGTCTTGACCACTTAAGGCCATGTCTCAAGGCCAGTGAAGTATAAACACATGTAATACTAAATGCCATAGCTGAGTCGTGAGCACATGAAGGTTGCAAAAAAATTCAAATTAGTTTGCTTAATTTCAGTATGTGACAAAACAAGCAATGTGTAGAGAGTCAAACCGCTGTGAAATATCTTTTCAAATAAAAAAAAATAAAAAATATATAGTATTTTCAGCTGTTTGAAGCTGGTGTACAAAACCAAAAGTAAAAGACACAAAATTTTAACGTAGAAATGGAGCACATAGAACAGATCTACCGCTTCTTAGACTTGCTTTCAATGAGAGTGACAGATCTACAACTCACATTTCTATGCGAATTTGATCAGGCCGCCCAAAAACTTACATATTGCAGCTTTTAAAGATCTCTAGTCTACTTCCTGTAAAATTGAGTTGGGATTTAAAAAAACATTTTTTTTACCACCTTTAACACATTTGACCAAATGTTCGTTTTCACTCTCACATAAAGAGCTGTTAGTAACTTTAATGATGGGTCGTGCAGTGTCTCTCTCTACCCAGGCTGTAACACACACTCTCACACCCCCCTAAGTGTGTGTGTGTTTTTCCCCTATCAATGTCTTAACAGTGTGTGTGTGTTGGCAGGAGACGTCGCTGACTCAGCGGAGCCCGGTAGAGGGGAGGAGAGACTGAGGGAGCTGGAGAGAAGCCAGTATGATTGGTGCAGAACAACAGACTGACAGCATGGTGAGCCAATCAGACAGCGCCATGGGGAGGGAGAGGGGGAAGCTGCCATTTCATCTCTCACTGACTTATTCTTCTTCCTCTTGACGTTTCTCACACAACTACAACACATTTATGCTTCAGTACTGAAGGATACAGTGATGTAAATTGATAGACCTGATAACGTTTATTGTTTTGAAATCTTACTTGCATAATGGCATTGGCTTCTCGGTATGTCATTGATTTATATAGCATCTGACAATCGTCACCTTACAAACCAAAAAAAATTGCAGCCGTTTTCACATCCCTAAACCAAGTGGAGGATATTCTTCCAATGTTTCAATTAACTTCCCACTAAAATGTGCTGTGTTGAGAAGCCAATAGTACACCGGTCTTAGACCTGTCCCCGATTTGGCTCTTTTCCATCACAGCGTGAACACACCCCCATCATGACAGACAGAACCGAAATAATTCACATTTCTACATCGTCCTCACAATCATTAAACACCCTGAGGACGGAGTAGCAATTGAACGTGTTGTCTGGGGAACCGAGACATCACTAATCTATAGTCTAGGGGTGTGTTCCCTAGAAATCAAACGAAACGCGGCGGGACCTACCTGAATTTGTCCAATAGAAAGTGTAGCTTTCATTGCAAACTGTTACAGTAATGAATGCATCCCTAGGCCTCATGGGGCCATAAGAACTGAGCAGAAGCTGTGACTTTCCAACATGCCTGTTTAAAAAAAAAAATATAATATTCTGTCTGCACATGACATAGGCCACACCCACCTCTGTGAATGAATTAGCAAAACATTCTAAACCTGTTTTTGCTTTGTCCTTCATTTTTAGAATAAGACTGTATAACGTAACCAAGTTGAAGAAGTCACATGGTCTGTGTACTTTCTGAATACACATGTATATGAGGAAGTATACACCCTTAGCAGCAGAATCTTAGAAACGGCGCCCTCTTGTGGGGGATTTTTTATAGGTGATCATTTCAAAAGCAGTCACCGTTTTGGTACGACTTCTCAACACACACTTCTTCCGTCTAGAAAAAGTGAAATAGATTGGGTGGCCTGCAGATTTGAATACTTCTCTATAGAGCTGTTTTCATATGAAGACATGACCAATCTACCACTTGTCTCCTCAGAGGACTCCTAGTAGGAATGTTTTGATGATTTGAGGTATCGAGTCACTGTGTGGTCCATTTACAGTTGACCTCCCAGCATATCCCAACTCCACCTAAAGTCCCGTGGTCTTGACTCTGCTGTAGTTGCGTAACTGTGCGGGAGTTTTGTAAACGAGAACCCTCCTCCACCTGCTAGACATAAGAGACAATGATAATACCATATCAGCCTGGCAACTGTCAACAGCTACACACACACATTCCATGTGGATGGATGGATGGATGGCCGGCCTCCTTTCCTAAAATAAAACTGTGGAGACACCGGATATAGGAGGCTATCTGGGGCTCACCGTCTGACTGCTTTGGGTAGGCCGAGAGAGGCACGCACACACACACACACACACTAAGCCACAGTGTGGAGAGTCGGTCAGTCACGCCACCAGACAGGAGAACCCCAATGTGCTCTCTAACCCTCTCAGATATGATACATAGGGACACAGGAGGTTATAATCCTGTGTGTGATATCTACAGTACCAGTCAAACGTTTGGCCACATCGACTCATTCAAGGGTTTTTCTTTATTTGTACTATTTTCTACATTGTAGAATAATAGTGAAGACATCAAAACTATGAAATAACACAATATGGAACCATGTAGTAACCAAAAAAAGTGTTAAAAAAAAAAAAATATGAGATTCTTCAAAGTAGCCACACTTTGCCTTGACGACAGCTTTGCACACTCTTGGCATTCTCTCAACCAGCTTTATGAGGTAGTCACCTGGAATGCTTTTCCAACAGTCTTGAAGGAGTTCCCGCATATGCTGAGCACTCTGCTGTCCAACTCATCCCAAACTATCTCGATTGGGTTGAGGTCGGGTGATTGTGGAGGCCAGGTCATCTGATGCAGCAATCCATCACTCTCCTTCTTGTTCAAATAGCCCTTACACAGCCTGGAGGTGTGTGTTGAGTCATTGTCTTGTTGAAAAATAAAAGTCACACTAAGAGCAAACCAGATGGGATGATGTATTGCTGCAGAATGGTTAAGTGTGCCTTGAATTCTATATGAGTCACCAGCAAAGCACCCCCACACCATCCCACCTCCTCCTCCATGCTTCACGGTGGGAACCACACATACGGAGATCATCCGTTCGCCTACTCTGCGTCTCACAAAGACACGGCTGTTGGAACCCAAAATCTCAAATTTGGATTCATCAGACCAAATGACAGATTTCCAGCAGTCTAATGTCCATTGGGGCGGCAGGGTAGCCTAGTGGTTAGAGCGGTGGACAAGTAACCGCAAGGTTACAAGTTCAAACCCCCGAGCTGACAAGGTACAAATCTGTCGTTCTGCCCCTGAACAGGCAGTTAACCCACTGTTCCTAGGCCGTCATTGAAAAGAAGAATTTGTTCTTAACTGACTTGCCTAGTTAGATAAAGGTAAAATAATAAAAAATTGCTTGTGTTTCTTGACCCAAGCAAGTCTCTTCTTCTTATTGGTGTCCTTTTTAGTAGTGGTTTCTTTGCAGAAATTCGACTTTTCTCTCCTCTCTTTTCTCTCCTCTCCTCTTTTCAAGATGACAGAGCCAACCATCTAATCTCTTGATGTATGCAGTGAAAAAGCACTTTAGCTTAATCTGGTCCCCTTTGCCAGTTGCCTGCCCCACTCTGTTTGACGTACATTGCGGCTGTAGTTGTTTCCATACAGCACAGTTAAGATAATGAAACGATGTCATGCAACAGAAGGCCTCCATACCCTCCCCGCCCCTCTAGCTGGGTGTTCTGAGGTTTTCCTCTCTGTCACGATCCACCGAAACAACAGGCTTCTGTCTGCGTGCATCTTCCCTTCTGGTTTACGACGTCCACATACCAGGCTCTGTTTGCTCCTAGCAGAACGCGGCGCAAAGCGTAACGTCCGCTCGCGTACTCCCTCAAAGACCTTCACTTACAAAACCAGAAACTGCAGTATTACGGGTTTTTTTCTCCTCAAAATAGTCCTACATTTAACGTAAGATTAATCAAGAACGCTACGTAATACATTTAGTCTTAGTTGCAATGTTTCATCTAGCTAAGATGTTTTGATGTTGTATTTCTCAAATGAAAAAAAAAAAAAATGTGCATATGGAAAACTAGTCTCTCCTTGAATGACAGCAAACAATTCATTCAAGAATCCTGTCCATTGTTCCCACTCCTACTAGGAGTAGTGCTGTTGACCAATCACCGACGAAGGGGCATAGACTTCGGCTACCAAACTTGCACTTGCTTTAAAAAACAACATTTTTTGGGGTGTGTGTGTGTGTGTGTGTGTGTGTGTGTGTGTGCACGAACAGCTTAAAATAAATCCAGAACACGAAAGCAAACGTCACAATTTTATAATATGGGCACAGAGGCACACCACGTTTCCCCTAGGGAGCAGGTGACAGGCGTTAGGGACGCAGTGTATATAAGTAGTGTACACTCACACCCTCCCCTAGGGAGCAGGCGAGCGTGCAACTCTATCTGGGAACAGTGCAGTGAAGTACTGCGGCTCACTCAGGCAGCTCCAAGGAGACCCTCAGGAGGGGGGGGGGGGGAGGGGGGGAGGGGGGGGGCTCCTGTTAGAATGCTGTGTCACTGGAGCTCTCTGCGTGGGCTTCCCCTCTCCTCCTCCCTCCAGTCTCTGATCCGTCCGTCCCTATCACACTCAGTCAATCGCTGCCAACGGGGTGGCTTGAAGACACGCACACTAACAGCAACAGTGTCTCTTTTTCTGATGCAGAGGTGTCAATGTAGGGGTGTGTGTGTGTGTGTGTGTGTGTGTGTGTCTACCCCTGAGTAGTGCGTGGTGGTCCGTTGTGGTGCTTGAGATGGTTGAAGTGCTGTAGCATCCTCAGGCTCTGCCATGCGTTGCTGCGGTACATGCTGCTGTGGTACATGTTACCATGGTACATATGGATGGGGTACATGGTGATATGGTACAATATGTGTTGATGTGGCACATGTTAATACGGTACATGGTGATGTGGCACATGTTGATGTGGTACATGCCACTGTGGCCCATACCTCTCTGCTGTGGTACATGCTGCTGTGGTACATGCTGCTCTGATGTGGTACACAGTGTGCTGTCGTGGTACATAATGTGCTGCTATGGTACATAATGTGCTGCTGTGGTACATGTTGTGTGGCTGTGGTACATACCACCGCGGTCCATGTCGCTCTGCTGTGGCACATGCTGCTCTGCTGCGGAACATGATGTGCCAATGTGGTACATGCAACAACGGTACATAATATATTGGTGTGGTACATGTTGCGGTGGTACATGCCGTTGTGATACATGATGCGGTGGTACATGATGACATGGTACATGCTGGTGTGGTCCATGTCTCTCTGATGTGGTACATGCTGCTGCGGCACATGCCAATCTGCTGTGGTACATGGTGTGCTGATGCGGTACATAATGTGCTGCTGTGGTACATAATGTGCTGCTGTGGTACATGTTGTGCAGCTGCGGTACATGCCACAGTGGTACATAATGCGCTGATGTTGTATGTGTTGATGTGGTACATGTAGACGTGGTACATTCGGATGTGGTACATGCAACTGTGGTACATGCTGCGCTGCTGTGACACGTTGCCAAGGAAGCTGCCTGTCTGCGATGAGATGGATCTCGGTGAAGGGTGAACAGGGATGGAGTGGGGAAGAGAGGGAGGATGTGATAGCGGGGGGGGGGGGGGAGAGAGAGCACGTGATTGGGTGAGGTAGGAGATGCGCATGGCATGGTGATGGGTGGAGCTTAGCATCAGGCAATTCCTCCTCTCTCTCTCTTGCTCTCCCTTCCCTCCTCTCTCTCATGCTGCATTCTCACTCTTCCTGTCACGTCTAGTAGGTCCGCCTGCATCCCTTCTTCCTTTCCTTCCTCTTCTCTTTCTGGACTATTTCAGTGGACTCTGTCGTTCTTACAGACTATCCACTTCCTTCCAGACTCAGTCTGAGCAACAGGGGGTCTTTCCAGGCACCTGCGCTCCCTCACTCTGTTTTCATCCACCTCTCTCTGGGGGGGGAGTGGGGGGCGGGGAGGACTGTGGTTGGGGGTGTGTCGCACCACTGTCCCGGAGCACCTCCTGGGGTACGAGCGGGGAGAGGCAAAGCGGAGTGGAGGGAGGAGGAGGGTAATGCAGGCCCGTGGTGCTCCCTTCATCCTCCATGCTAATGTTCCTCTGTAGACTGTGTGTCTGGCGACAGCCCTGTCTCTCATCATGAGCCTGGCAGACCGGGTCGCCTGCTCTTTGCTCAACTGTTTTGTAAGTGGCTCTATGGCCCCTTTTTTTTCAAATTCTTGTGTGTTTTGTGTGCAAGTTTCTATCTCTTTTGTGTGTGCTACTCCCCTTCCTGTGCAGCGTGTGTTTGTGGGTGCGCCTGGGAGAGTGGGGTGGGGGGGGGGGGGTGTGAGTCTGTCGGTTCTCATGGAGCCATGTCAGGGGGGTAGAGCTCCAATAGAGAAGTGACTGTTAGCCTAGCCTACCTATCCTCTCTAGTAGTAGTAGTAGTAGAGAGTGGAGCGACTGTGTTAGCCTCTCTAGTAGAGAGTGCAGCGACTGTGTTAGCCTACCTAGCCCCTCTAGTAGAGAGTGGAGCGATTGGGTTAGCCTACCTAGCCCCTCCAGTAGAGAGTGGAGCGATTGGGTTAGCCTACCTAGCCTCTCCAGTAGAGAGTGGAGCGATTGGGTTAGCCTACCTAGCCCCTCTAGTAGAGAGTGGAGCGCCTGGGTTAGCCTACCTAGCCTCTCCAGTAGAGAGTGGAGCGATTAGGACTGTGCTAGCTGGGACTGTGCTGTGTGGAGAGGCTGGGACTGTGCTGTGTGGAGAGACTGGGACTGTGCTAGCCTACCTAGCCTCTCCAGTAGAGAATAAAGGGACTGTACTAGCCTACCTAGCCTCTCCAGTAGAGCATAAAGGGACTGTGCTAGCCTACCTAGCCTCTCCAGTAGAGAATAAAGGGACTGTACTAGCCTACCTAGCCTCTCCAGTAGAGCATAAAGGGACTGTGCTAGCCTACCTAGCCTCTCCAGTAGAGAATAAAGGGACTGTGCTAGCCTACCTAGCCTCTCCAGTAGAGAATAAAGGGACTGTGCTAGCCTACCTAGCCTCTCCAGTTGAGAATAAAGGGACTGTGCTAGCCTACCTAGCCTCTCCAGTAGAAAATAAAGGGACTGTGCTAACCTACCTAGCCTCTCCAGTTGAGAATAAAGGGACTGTGCTAGCCTACCTAGCCTCTCCAGTTGAGAATAAAGGGACTGTGCTATCGTACCTAGCCTCTCCAGTAGAGAATAAAGGGACTGTGCTATCGTACCTAGCCTCTCCAGTAGAGAATAAAGGGACTGTGCTATCGTACCTAGCCTCTCCAGTAGAGAATAAAGGGACTGTGCTATCGTACCTAGCCTCTCCAGTAGAGAATAAAGGGACTGTGCTAGCGTACCTAGCCTCTCCAGTAGAGAATAAAGGGACTGTGCTATCGTACCTAGCCTCTCCAGTAGAGAATAAAGGGACTGTGCTAGCGTACCTAGCCTCTCCAGTAGAGAATAAAGGGACTGTGCTAGCGTAGTAGCCAGCCTCTGAGCAGTAGCGCTTGATCTGAGTCGTGCTGTAGGGATGTACCGTGTGAGGAATATAAATAATGCATGTTACTAATGTTACAGCAGTGGCAGGTGGTACTGTTGTCTGTTAGCAGGAGGTGGTGGGATGGTACTGTTCTCTGTTAGCAGGAGGTGGTGGTGGTTGGATGGTACTGTTCTCTGTTAGCAGGAGGTGGTGGTGGTTGGATGGTACTGTTCTCTGTTAGCAGGAGGTGGTGGTACTGTTGGATGGTACTGTTGTCTGTTAGCAGGTGGTGGTGGTTGGATGGTACTGTTGTCTGTTAGCAGGTGGTGGTGGTTGGATGGTACTGTTGTCTGTTAGCAGGTGGTGGTGGTGGTTGGATGGTACTGTTCTCTGTTAGCAGGAGGTGGTGGTTGGATGGTACTGTTGTCTGTTAGCAGGAGGTGGTGGTTGGATGGTACTGTTGTCTGTTAGCAGGTGGTGGTGGTTGGATGGTACTGTTGTCTGTTAGCAGGAGGTGGTTGGATGGTACTGTGGTCTGTTAGCAGGAGGTGGTGGTTGGATGGTACTGTTGTCTGTTAGCAGGTGGTGGTGGTTGGATGGTACTGTTGTCTGTTAGCAGGAGGTGGTTGGATGGTACTGTTGTCTGTTAGCAGGAGGTGGTGGTGGTTGGATGGTACTGTTCTCTGTTAGCAGGAGGTGGTGGTTGGATGGTACTGTTGTCTGTTAGCAGGAGGTGGTGGTGGTTGGATGGTACTGTTCTCTGTTAGCAGGAGGTGGTGGTTGGATGGTACTGTTCTCTGTTAGCAGGAGGTGGTGGTGGTTGGATGGTACTGTTGTCTGTTAGCAGGAGGTGGTGGTGGTTGGATGGTACTGTTGTCTGTTAGCAGGAGGTGGTGGTGGTTGGATGGTACTGTTCTCTTTTAGCAGGAGGTGGTGGTGGTTGGATGGTACTGTTCTCTGTTAGCAGGAGGTGGTGGTGGTTGGATGGTACTGTTCTCTGTTAGCAGGTGGTGGTGGTGGTTGGATGGTACTGTTCTCTGTTAGCAGGTGGTGGTGGTGGTTGGATGGTACTGTTGTCTGTTAGCAGGTGGTGGTGGTGGTTGGATGGTACTGTTCTCTGTTAGCAGGTGGTGGTGGTTGGATGGTACTGTTGTCTGTTAGCAGGAGGTGGTGGTGGTTGGATGGTACTGTTGTCTGTTAGCAGGAGGTGGTGGTGGTTGGATGGTACTGTTGTCTGTTAGCAGGTGGTGGTGGTGGTTGGATGGTACTGTTGTCTGTTAGCAGGTGGTGGTGGTGGTTGGATGGTACTGTTGTCTGTTAGCAGGTGGTGGTGGTGGTGGTGGTGGTTGGATGGTACTGTTCTCTGTTAGCAGGTGGTGGTGGTGGTTGGATGGTACTGTTGTCTGTTAGCAGGTGGTGGTGGTGGTTGGATGGTACTGTTGTCTGTTAGCAGGAGGTGGTGGTTGGATGGTACTGTTGTCTGTTAGCAGGTGGTGGTGGTTGGATGGTACTGTTGTCTGTTAGCAGGTGGTGGTGGTGGTTCGATGGTACTGTTCTCTGTTAGCAGGAGGTGGTGGTGGTTGGATGGTACTGTTGTCTGTTAGCAGGTGGTGGTGGTGGTTCGATGGTACTGTTCTCTGTTAGCAGGAGGTGGTGGTGGTTGGATGGTACTGTTGTCTGTTAGCAGGTGGTGGTGGTTGGATGGTACTGTTGTCTGTTAGCAGGTGGTGGTGGTGGTTGGATGGTACTGTTCTCTGTTAGCAGGAGGTGGTGGTTGGATGGTACTGTTCTCTGTTAGCAGGAGGTGGTGGTGGTTGGATGGTACTGTTCTCTGTTAGCAGGTGGTGGTGGTGGTTGGATGGTACTGTTGTCTGTTAGCAGGAGGTGGTGGTGGTTGGATGGTACTGTTCTCTGTTAGCAGGTGGTGGTGGTGGTTGGATGGTACTGTTCTCTGTTAGCAGGTGGTGGTGGTGGTTGGATGGTACTGTTCTCTGTTAGCAGGTGGTGGTGGTGGTTGGATGGTACTGTTCTCTGTTAGCAGGAGGTGGTGGTTGGATGGTACTGTTCTCTGTTAGCAGGTGGTGGTGGTGGTTGGATGGTACTGTTCTCTGTTAGCAGGTGGTGGTGGTGGTTGGATGGTACTGTTGTCTGTTAGCAGGAGGTGGTTGGATGGTACTGTTGTCTGTTAGCAGGAGGTGGTTGGATGGTACTGTTCTCTGTTAGCAGGTGGTGGTGGTGGTGGTGGTTGGATGGTACTGTTCTCTGTTAGCAGGAGGTGGTGGTTGGATGGTACTGTTCTCTGTTAGCAGGTGGTGGTGGTGGTTGGATGGTACTGTTCTCTGTTAGCAGGAGGTGGTGGTGGTTGGATGGTACTGTTCTCTGTTAGCAGGAGGTGGTGGTGGTTGGATGGTACTGTTCTCTGTTAGCAGGAGGTGGTGGTGGTTGGATGGTACTGTTCTCTGTTAGCAGGAGGTGGTGGTGGATGGATGGTACTGTTCTCTGTTAGCAGGAGGTGGTGGTGGATGGATGGTACTGTTCTCTGTTAGCAGGAGGTGGTGGTGGTTGGATGGTACTGTTCTCTGTTAGCAGGAGGTGGTGGTGGTTGGATGGTACTGTTGTCTGTTAGCAGGAGGTGGTTGGATGGTACTGTTCTCTGTTAGCAGGAGGTGGTGGTTGGATGGTACTGTTCTCTGTTAGCAGGAGGTGGTGGTGGTTGGATGGTACTGTTCTCTGTTAGCAGGAGGTGGTTGGATGGTACTGTTCTCTGTTAGCAGGTGGTGGTGGTGGTGGTGGTTGGATGGTACTGTTCTCTGTTAGCAGGTGGTGGTGGTGGTGGTGGTTGGATGGTACTGTTCTCTGTTAGCAGGTGGTGGTGGTGGTTGGATGGTACTGTTCTCTGTTAGCAGGAGGTGGTGGTTGGATGGTACTGTTCTCTGTTAGCGGGTGGTGGTGGTTGGATGTACTGTTCTCTGTTAGCAGGTGGTGGTGGTGGTTGGATGGTACTGTTCTCTGTTAGCAGGAGGTGGTGGTGGTTGGATGGTACTGTTCTCTGTTAGCAGGTGGTGGTGGTGGTTGGATGGTACTGTTGTCTGTTAGCGGGTGGTGGTGGTTGGATGGTACTGTTCTCTGTTAGCGGGTGGTGGTGGTTGGATGGTACTGTTCTCTGTTAGCAGGAGGTGGTGGTGGTTGGATGGTACTGTTCTCTGTTATTCGATGCTGCTGATGTGCACTGTCTGCAGTTTCTCTGCTCTGGCACGTGGCAGAGGGGAGGTGGGGAGGTAATGGTGAGGGAGAGGGGAGAGAGAAGTGGTTGGTCTTCTTTGTCAGTCAACTTTGTCAGTTACTTAAAAGACTTGACAGGTCTTGAAAACAATATAGTTGAAGCTCCTCATCAGGCTTTTATCAGGCCACTTCTCCTCATCAGGTTGGCTTTTACCAGGCCACTTCTCCTCATCAGGTTGGCTTTTACCAGGCCACTTCTCCTCATCAGGTTGGCTTTTACCAGGCCACTTCTCCTCATCAGGTTGGCTTTTACCAGGCCACTTCTCCTCATCAGGTTGGCTTTTACCAGGCCACTTCTCCTCATCAGGTTGGCTTTTACCAGGCCACTTCTCCTCATCAGGCTGGCTTTTACCAGGCCACTTCTCCTCATCAGGCTGGCTTTTACCAGGCCACTTCTCCTCATCAGGCTGGCTTTTACCAGGCCACTTCTCCTCATCAGGTTGGCTTTTACCAGGCCACTTCTCCTCATCAGGTTGGCTTTTACCAGGCCACTTCTCCTCATCAGGTTGGCTTTTACCAGGCCACTTCTCCTCATCAGGTTGGCTTTTACCAGGCCACTTCTCCTCATCAGGTTGGCTTTTACCAGGCCACTTCTCCTCATCAGGCTTTTATCTGGCCACTTCTCCTTATCAGGCTTTTACCAGGCCACTTTTATCAGATCAGTGCAATGAAGGAGAGGAGGCGAGGACCGGACAGTTTTTTTTTGGGGGGGGGGGATTGAGAGAGGGAGAGAGCCCAGTTCAGCCCAAGGTCCTCAGGTTAATCTCATCTGTGCTCTCCAAACCCCCCCACCAAACCCACTCACAAGCCCATAGTGAGCTCTGATTGGCTAAGGCGCTGCATTATGAAACTGAATAGTTGGTTTCATAATGTCCCAAGTTGGCACCAGTACCAGAGCTTTTGCTTTTGGTATTGCCAACACAAATTATTTCCAGAGTTAAGTTTCTTGCACTCATCTGCTAGCTTTGCATCAAACATTTATTTTGGCATACCATTAAATGATTTTAAAAAAAACTCCAGTCCCCCCCAATCCCCATCCATCTCTCCTCCTATTCCCCTGACTTGGTCATGTTTGTTTCTGCTGCAAATATATTCATTTTGCCAAATTGAGCCAAAAAATACTCATGTAATTGATTTGTTTTTGTTTCCAAGAATCAGGTGCAATTCTAGCTCTCTTTCCTCTGTGTTGGCTAAGTGAATCCGAAGGAGTGCAACTGGAGCGCTCCCCTTCTGCCACTGGCCTGCACCCGGGAGAGCTCCCCTTCTGCCCCTGGCCTGAACCCGGGAGAGCTCCCCTTCTGCCCCTGGCCTGCACCTGGGAGAGCTCCCCTTCTGCCCCTGGCCTGCACCTGGGAGAGCTCCCCTTCGGCCTGAACCCGGGAGAGCTCCCCTTCTGCCCCTGGCCTGCACCCGGGAGAGCTCCCCTTCTGCGCCTGGCCTGCACCCGGGAGAGCTCCCCTTCTGCGCCTGGCCTGCACCCGGGAGAGCTCCCCTTCTGCCCCTGGCCTGCACCCGGGAGAGCTCCCCTTCTGCCCCTGGCCTGCACCCGGGAGAGCTCCCCTTCTGCCCCTGGCCTGCACCCGGGAGAGCTCCCCTTCTGCCCCTGGCCTGCACCCGGGAGAGCTCCCCTTCTGCCCCTGGCCTGCACCCGGGAGAGCTCCCCTTCTGCCCCTCGCCTGCACCCGGGAGAGCTCCCCTTCTGCCCCTCACCTGCACCTGGGAGAGCTCCCCTTCGGCCTGAAGCCGGGAGAGCTCCCCTTCTGCCCCTGGCCTGCACCCGGGAGAGCTCCCCTTCTGCCCCTCACCTGCACCTGGGAGAGCTCCCCTTCGGCCTGAACCCGGGAGAGCTCCCCTTCTGCCCCTGGCCTGCACCCGGGAGAGCTCCCCTTCTGCCCCTCACCTGCACCTGGGAGAGCTCCCCTTCGGCCTGAACCCGGGAGAGCTCCCCTTCTGCCCCTGGCCTGCACCCGGGAGAGCTCCCCTTCTGCCCCTCACCTGCACCTGGGAGAGCTCCCCTTCGGCCTGAACCTGGGAGAGCTCCCCTTCGGCCTGAACCCGGGAGAGCTCCCTCTCTGCCCCTGGCCTGCACCCGGGAGAGCTCCCCTTCTGCCCCTGGCCTGCACCCGGGAGAGCTCCTATCAAGTGGCTCCCTGACTGACCGGCACCTAGGCTACAAGCCCTATGAGCGCCTGCTAGGTCCTGGGCAGTATTCAGTTCTCTTGCTCTCTCTCCCTCTTCACGTGAGAGAGAGCGCACATCTTGCGCTCGCTCGCTCTCTCGTACTCCCTTTCTCACACTCGCACACCCTCCCAATCAAGGCTAGACATTTGGAATGACTGGGAGTGAATGGAAGCAGTGCAAAGTTTTTACCTAAATTTGATTTGTGAACTACTCATAACTACTTTACTATCATTCTGTTAATTTAGACCTCTCTATTCATGGATGTCCTGACCTCTGGTCAGGTTTTCACTGCTAATCCTGTAGAATTAGACACGGCGCTGGTCCAATGAATGTGTTTTTTATTTTTTTTAAACCTCCGCACGTTGTCTTTAACTTTCCCATCTTCAAACACACTTTAGGCTACCATTTTAGTTTTGCCTGATTGTTTGTGCGCTTTCTGTTCCTGTTTGGAAAAAGTTGCGATAGCCAATGGGGAAAAACAAGGACACCTGAGGTCACGGCAAAATTGCATTCCATGTCCAGGGGTCTGATCATTACGCGACTCTGTTGCGTAATGTTTTGCAACAAACCGTTTACTCCAAATGAAGAAAACAAACACAAACGAGAGTTTCTGTTGGACAAATTCCGATGGGTTCTGTTTGGACGGTTTGCTTCTGTTTTGAGTCTTAAACGGTTGTCAGTTTTCGTAATGAATACACCCCCCCCCCCCCCAGGCCTTGTCCCTGTCGTTGATCCATGATGTCACAGGTAGTAGAATTTCCAGGCATTCTCTCGGAGGTCTCTGCATTGTCCCTGTCGTTGTTCTGATGGGTAGATTATCCACTGTGTCGCGGAGCCCTATGACCTCAACAGGTTTTTAACACACAATCACTGCACATTGTTGTGTG
This sequence comes from Oncorhynchus kisutch, assembly GCF_002021735.2. Classification (NCBI taxonomy): domain Eukaryota; kingdom Metazoa; phylum Chordata; class Actinopteri; order Salmoniformes; family Salmonidae; genus Oncorhynchus; species Oncorhynchus kisutch. The sequence goes on from NC_034201.2 coordinate 46,060,304, forward strand.
TATGAATCAACAAAAGAGTTGAGGCTTTTTCTCGAAGCCAGGGGGAGGCCCTTTGCTTATTGAACAATCAGCCCAACCCATGACGTAGCTGCGTCTCAGTCTGGTGAAGCCCTCTAGGAACACACTGGTCTATGAAATATTAACAACCTTGGGGAAGATGAGGAGGACTAGGTGAAGTGGGTGTGATTCATCTGCCGCTCTGCCATCCGTCCTTAAACTGGGCCTCCCACTAGTCTGCCCACTGTTGCCGACGCTGGGACAATCCCCCTTAGCACTTTCTCTGGTGCTCTGTCTGTATCCTTCTTCTCCATTTTATCCATCTTGCTTTCTTGCCATCTCTCAGTCTGAATCTCACCCACTTCTCTCTGTGTGTGTTTTGCCTCGGTACGTATGAGCAGAGCTCTCCTGTTTCACTGGAACAGGCCGGAATAGACATGTACTGTAGTCACTTGTCATAAACTCAGCAAGAAAATAAAGGTTCCTTTTTCAGGACTCTTGTCTTTCAAAGATAATTTGTACAAATTCAAATAACTTCACAGATCTTCATTGTAAAGGATTTAAACACTGTTTCCCAGGCTTGTTCAATGAACCATAAACAATTAATGAACATGCACCTGTGGAACGGTCGTTAAGACACTAACAGCTTACAGACGGTAGGAAATTACGGTCACAGTTATGAAGACTTAGGACACTAAAGAGGCCTTTCTACTGACTCTGAAAAACACCAAAAGAAAGATGCCCTGGGTTCCTGCTCACCTGCGTAAACGTGCCTTAGGCATGCTGCAAGGAGGCATGAGGACTGCAGATGTGGCCAGGGCAATAAATTGCAATGTCCGTACTGTGAGACGCCTAAGACAGAGCTACAGGTAGACAGGACAGACAGCTGATCGTCCTCGCAGTGGCAGACCACGTATAACAACACCTGCACAGGATCGGTACATCCGAACATCACACCTGCGGGACAGGTACAGGATGGCAACAACAACTGCCCGAGTTACACCAGGAAAACACAATCCCTCCATCAGTGCTCAGACTGTTAAACTGCGGCCCGTACTCTGGAGCGGGATCGATTTGGAGGTGGAGGGTCCGTCATGGTCTGCGGCGGTGTGTCACAGCATCATTGGACTGAACTTGTTGTCATTGCCGTCAATCTCAACGCTGTGTGTTACAGGGAAGACATCCTCCTCCCTCATGTGGTACCCTTCCTGCAGGCTCATCCTGATATGACCCTCCAGCATGACAATGCCACCAGCCATACTGCTCGTTCTGTGTGTGATTTCCTGCAAGACAGGAATGTCAGTGCTCTGCCTTGGCCAGCGACGAGCCCGGATCTCAATCCCATTGAGCACGTCTGGGATCTGTTGGATCGGAGGGCTAGGGCCATTCACCCCAGGAATTTACAGGTGCCTCGGTGGAAGAGTGAGAACTCCATGAGGAGGAGATGCACTGCAGTATTTACTGCAGCTGGTGGCCACACCAGATACTGACTTTTGATCTTGACCCCCCCCCTTTGTTCAGGGACACATTATTCAATTTCTGTTAGTCACATGTCTGTGGAACCTTTTCCCTTTGTCTCAGTTGTTGAATCTTTTTATGTTCATACAAATATTTGCACATGTTAAGTTTTCTGAAAATAAATGCAGTTGACTTTTCTTTTTCTGCTGAGTTCATAACCTTCAAACCCCAGAGACGTCATCTCCTAGAGGTGTGTACTCACTCACTCACTCTGATAAATACAGTACACAATACTAATGCAGGGGTTCTGGAATAATCCAGGGAATTCTAATCCAGCCCTAGTCAGATTAGGTCGAAAGCACCAGTCTCCCGACGAGGAACGACACGACTGCACATTGTTTCCAAGGAAGAATTGGGTGAGAAACTAGCAAGAGGAAGCAATTCTCTCAGGAGGGGGGGGGGGGGAATGAAGATTTTTGTTTCCATAGCAACCACACATTCAGATTTATTCAGGATGGCGACACATGTTCGTATGCCTTTCCTTTGTCTGTTTTTGCCTGATTTACCAGTCTGTGAATACCTGTCTGGGCCTGACTTACCGGTCTGTGAATACCTGTCTGGGCCTGACTACCTGTCTGTGAATACCTGTCTGGGCCTGACTACCTGTCTGTGAATACCTGTCTGGGCCTGACTACCTGTCTGTGAATACCTGTCTGGGCCTGACTACCTGTCTGTGAATACCTGTCTGGGCCTGACTACCTGTCTGTGAATACCTGTCTGGGCCTGACTACCTGTCTGTGAATACCTGTCTGGGCCTGACTACCTGTCTGTGAATACCTGCCTGGGCCTGACTACCTGTCTGTGAATACCTGTCTGGGCCTGACGACCGGTCTGTGAATACCTGTCTGGGCCTGATTTACCGGTCTGTGAATACCTGTCTGGGCCTGATTTACCGGTCTGTGAATACCTGTCTGGGCCTGACGACCGGTCTGTGAATACCTGTCTGGGCCTGACTTACCGGTCTGTGAATACCTGTCTGGGCCTGACGACCGGTCTGTGAATACCTGTCTGGGCCTGACGACCGGTCTGTGAATACCTGTCTGGGCCTGACGACCGGTCTGTGAATGCCTGTCTGGGCCTGACGACCGGTCTGTGAATGCCTGTCTGGGCCTGACGACCGGTCTGTGAAGGCCTGTCTGGGCCTGACGACCGGTCTGTGAAGGCCTGACGACCGGTCTGTGAAGGCCCGACGACCGGTCTGTGAAGGCCCGACGACCGGTCTGTGAAGGCCTGACGACCGGTCTGTGAAGGGGCCTGTCTGGGCCTGACTACCGCCACAGCTTTAATTTTTATTCCTAATGTTCTCTTCCTCACTGTGTGTGTGTGTGTGTGTGTGTGTGTGTGCTCGCGCAGTAATTCCTGTAAATGGAGTCTCAGTCACTCTAAGGGATTTGAACGCCATTGTTTTTAAGAGCAGTAGGGACATCCCAATGTGTTTTTTATTTATTTTTAGAACAGCAGTGACGAAGCAAAATTACATTGTTGGCTCGTCAGGTCACAGCCGTACAACAGACACGGTTCTTCCGGGCTTTGCCTGTTGGGACAGAGGCCGAGCGTTTTTCTCTCTCCTCTATCTCTAGTCCGGTATGGTAGAGGTTTGATTTATTCATCCCACTTCCCCCAGCTTTTCATACCGCACCTGCCCACACCCGCTGGGCTTTCTGTCCGACTCCCGCCCACTACCGCAAGAACCTGTCCCAAGCGGTATTACTGGCCTATATCAACCAATGCGCTAGACCTATTGTAGTTTGAAGAGGGCAGAGTTGGGGAGATTTACACAGGGGAAGATTTTCAGAAAAAGACATATATGGGTGATCAATATTTTATTTCTAGGCAATGTAGTAAACTATAGCGTAATCCTATTTATGAAGTACATTTCCATGAACAGATAATGTCCCTGTGCTTCTCCACGCAGGCAGCTACCCCCTACTCTATTTAATTGGACCACACACACACACGCACACACACACCTGCTCTAGCACCTAATGGCTACTAAAGTAGTGACACTTTAACTTTCTCTTGAGCTACATTTTGCATATAGGATATAGCCTACCTTTTTTTAGGAGGATGATTTGCATGGAGAGAAATGGGTTATTAATATCTATTGAAAAATGAGAACGCACTGTCGCTCTCTGTGGTAGCGTTTCGCTCTCTGTGGTAGCGTTTCGCTCTCTGTGGTAGCGTTTCGCTCTCTGTGGTAGCGTTTCGCTCTCTGTGGTAGCGTTTCGCTCTCTGTGGTAGCCTATACGAATGACGTGCCTTTTTCCCAATGACGATCACATTTTTTTTTTAAATGCACACTAAACATGTTGGATTACGTAATGAAAAAAGAGGGGACTGCAAAATTGTATTATGTAGCATTGATGCAATGACCCTGTCGGGTCTGATCGAGGCGCGGCTCTGTTATGAGTTTATAGTGCAGTATTAATGGGACGGGAGCCCGCGCCAGCCGCCGCTTGCTGGCCCATTTACCCGTGAATGTACACTGTATGCTGGGAAGACTGACGAGGGGAGTGCTGAGCAGAGCAGGAATCCTACGTCACTACGTCCAGCTACTAAACGTGGCCAACTCATCCACCACAGAGTGAGTTGTGCAGGAAGAAGATAAAAAATGAACAGCTAGACTGCTGTATTATCCCTTGCCTGCCTGTGTTTTGTGCGTTTTGGCTAGTTCATACCCCCTCCTTGAGCCTGGCATTACATCTCTGTGAGAGGGTGCTGTGTAGCCATTCCTTATACAGTAATTTATAGCTCTGGTCTGGCACTTCTCTGTGTAGTGAGTGGTAGAGAGAATGCTTCCAGGTGACTACCTCATGAAGCTGGTTGAGAGAATGCCAAGTGTGTGCAAAGCTGTCAAGGCAAAGGGTGGCTACTTTTGAAGAATCACAAATATATAAAATCTGTTTTGATTTGTTTAACACTTTTGACTTGTACTGTATGTCAGCACTCCAGTTTAACATGATAATGGCCACACTTCGTCTGCTGCACCCCACATCCCTGTACCATCACCCCACATCTCTGTACCATCACCCCACATCTCTGTACCATCACCCCACATCTCTGTACCATCACCCCACATCTCTGTACCATCACCCCACATCTCTGTACCATCACCCCACATCTCTGTACCATCACCCCACATCTCTGTACCATCACCCCACACCCCTGTACCATCACCCCACACCCCTGTACCATCACCCCACACCCCTGTACCATCACCCCACACCCCTGTACCATCACCCCACACCCCTGTACCATCACCCCACAACCCCTGTACCATCACCCCCACACCCCTGTACCATCACCCCACACCTCTGTACCATCACCCCACATATCTCTACCATCACCCCACATCCTCGTACCATCACCCCACATCCTCGTACCATCACACCACATCCCTGTACCATCACCCCACACCCCTCCCCCTGTTCCACATCTCTGTACCATTACCCCACATCCCTGTACCATTACCCCACATCCCTGTACCATCTGTAAGCCAAGGGAGCCACCCCCCCCCCCTACACACCGTTGTTAACAAGGTCATCTACATGTCATACCAACGTAGCAGGTACTGCTTCCACTGTCATCCCCTCAGGCTCTTGCTGGTTCTTTAAAAAAAAAGTGGAACAGGGGGAGGGGGTGTTAATACTGGCACAGTCTGTTACATGGCATAACCAGCCTGACCAGTGGACCAGCCTGACCACTGAACCAGCCTGACCACTGAACCAGCCTGACCAGTGGACCAGCCTGACCAGTGAACCAGTCTGACCACTGAACCAGCCTGACCAGTGGACTATGGTTTTCGGGTTCTGTGTTGGGTTGGGGCTTGTCACTTTCACACGGCTGACAATAATGTAGGCTTCGTGGGCACGTATCAGGTGACGAAGCACAATGACCATACTGCCATTTTGATTCTTGTCTGAAATGAATCACCATGCAGCACGATGAGTAAAGATCCTCGTGTTGATGTGTCTGGTCTGGCTGTGGTGCAGACTGTACAGAGGGTCCGTCTTGTCCCCAGTGTGTCTGAGCCAAGGCAGAGGTGGATAGATGAAGGGAGGTAGGCAGACACCTGAGACAGCTGGAATAGAGGGAGGAGGGAGAGATTAATGACGAGAGGATTATATCCTCCTGCTGCTCCTACAGTTTTTTTCCCTCTGTGGATTTTCAGGGACAAGTCCCCTGATTTTTAGCCCTCAGAAAGAACTGACGATGGAGTTAAATGGAGTCTGATATTTCCAATAATTGAACATTGCATCTCATCATATTTGCATGATGATCTATTTTCTGTCACTGTAGCAAACTGGTTTGCTCTCGCGGCTGCAGACCTTTTTAGGAGAGTGTTCAGGTAAACGTTTAATCAGTGATACATTGTAACCACGGCAACCAAACACCAATGGCCCAGGGCCAGGAAGTGTTTGCATGCAACAGTGTAATCTACCAAACCTGAATGATTTGTAAAATGACTAGGAGGGGTAATCCAATTGATGGAAATTGATAGTAAAATATAGTTCCATGCCTTTGTTTTCTTCGCGTAGCTACACCCCTAGTCACCTTTTTTATAAAAACAAATGCTTACCACCTTTGTTTTTTTTGTTGTAAAAAAATTAAATAAAAAAGATTTTGTTATGAAGAACTTGAGGATCACGATCCTCATTCTTCTCATGCGCTAACATCTTCATTGATGAAGGACTTGACCTGCTTCCCCGTTAGGTGACCAGCTGCCCCGTTAGGTGACCTGCTACCCCGTTAGGTGACCTGCTACCCCGTTAGGTGACCTGCTTCCCTGTTAGGTGACCTGCTGGGTGTGTTGGTGGTACCAGCTTCCCTGTTAGGTGACCTGCTACCCCGTTAGGTGACCTGCTACCCCGTTAGGTGACCTGCTACCCCGTTAGGTGACCTGCTACCCCGTTAGGTGACCTGCTACCCCGTTAGGTGACCTGCTGGGTGTGTTGGTGGTACCAGCTTCCCAGTTAGGTGACCTGCTGGGTGTGTTGGTGGTACCAGCTTCCCCGTTAGGTGACCTGCTGGGTGTGTTGGTGGTACCAGCTTCCCCGTTAGGTGACCTGCTGGGTGTGTTGGTGGTACCAGCTTCCCTGTTAGGTGACCTGCTGGGTGTGTTGGTGGTACCAGCTTCCCTGTTAGGTGACCAGCTTCCCCTTAGGTGACCTGCTGGGTGTGTTGGTGGTACCAGCTTCCCAGTTAGGTGACCTGCTGGGTGTGTTGGTGGTACCAGCTTCCCCGTTAGGTGACCTGCTGGGTGTGTTGGTGGTACCAGCTTCCCCGTTAGGTGACCTGCTGGGTGTGTTGGTGGTACCAGCTTCCCCGTTAGGTGACCTGCTGGGTTGTGTTGGTGGTACCAGCTTCCCCGTTAGGTGACCTGCTGGGTGTGTTGGTGGTACCAGCTTCCCCGTTAGGTGACCTGCTGGGTGTGTTGGTGGTACCAGCTTCCCTGTTAGGTGACCTGCTGGGTGTGTTGGTGGTACCAGCTTCCCCGTTAGGTGACCTGCTGGGTGTGTTGGTGGTACCAGCTTCCCTGTTAGGTGACCTGCTGGGTGTGTTGGTGGTACCAGCTTCCCCGTTAGGTGACCTGCTGGGTGTGTTGGTGGTACCAGCTTCCCAGTTGGGTGACCTGCTGGGTGTGTTGGTGGTACCAGCTTCCCAGTTGGGTGACCTGCTGGGTGTGTTGGTGGTACCAGCTTCCCCGTTAGGTGACCTGCTGGGTGTGTTGGTGGTACCAGCTTCCCTGTTAGGTGACCTGCTGGGTGTGTTGGTGGTACCAGCTTCCCTGTTAGGTGACCTGCTGGGTGTGTTGGTGGTACCAGCTTCCCTGTTAGGTGACCAGCTTCCCCTTAGGTGACCTGCTGGGTGTGTTGGTGGTACCAGCTTCCCAGTTAGGTGACCTGCTGGGTGTGTTGGTGGTACCAGCTTCCCCGTTAGGTGACCTGCTGGGTGTGTTGGTGGTACCAGCTTCCCAGTTAGGTGACCTGCTGGGTGTGTTGGTGGTACCAGCTTCCCCGTTAGGTGACCTGCTGGGTGTGTTGGTGGTACCAGCTTCCCTGTTAGGTGACCTGCTGGGTGTGTTGGTGGTACCAGCTTCCCCGTTAGGTGACCTGCTGGGTGTGTTGGTGGTACCAGCTTCCCCGTTAGGTGACCTGCTGGGTGTGTTGGTGGTACCAGCTTCCCAGTTGGGTGACTTGCTGCGTGTGTTGGTGGTACCAGCTTCCCAGTTAGGTGACCTGCTGGGTGTGTTGGTGGTACCAGCTTCCCAGTTAGGTGACCTGCTGGGTGTGTTGGTGGTACCAGCTACCCCGTCAGGTGACCTGCTGGGTGTGTTGGTGGTACCAGCTTCCCCGTCAGGTGACCTGCTACTCCGTTAGGTGACCTGCTGGGTGTGTTGGTGGTACCAGCTTCCCCGTCAGGTGACCTGCTGGGTGTGTTGGTGGTACCAGCTTCCCCGTCAGGTGACCTGCTGGGTGTGTTGGTGGTACCAGCTTCCCCGTCAGGTGACCTGCTGGGTGTGTTGGTGGTACCAGCTTCCCCGTCAGGTGACCTGCTACCCCGTCAGGTGACCTGCTGGGTGTGTTGGTGGTGTACTGACCGTAGCCCAGCAGTGACCAATCCCATCCTTCATTCCTCTGTTTGCTGAAGCCTGTGTAGCACCCTGCGTCAAAGATTGCTGGCACTGTGTAAATGTTAAATAGTATATATAATATATATATATATAATAGTAAATGTTATATAGTATATATATATATATATATATAATAGTAAATGTTTGACATTCGACCGTAACACAGTTCCCGAAGACCGTTGTAAAACTGAGGAAAAAGATATTGGTGCTTTTATTGCCAAATTTCGTAACCGAACAATAACCCTTCCTCTAATTTATAATATATATTATTATTATTATTTTCTATGACCCAGAACAGGGAAGGGATTATATTTTGAGGGGTCATATATGGGCTTGAAAGATATTGCCTGGCCTGCACCCACACCACATCTCTCCTCCTGTTATCTGCCAATTCACCCTCCACCACAATGCATCGCAAATGGTCCCCTACTACCTCTTTAGTGCACTACTTTCTATGGGACCTGGTTCTAAAGTAGTGCACCAAAAAGGGATTCGGGTCCCATTTGGGACTTGGGAGTCCATCTGATGCGGAGGTCTTTCACCTAATTTATTATCCGAGGTCGATCACGGTCAATGTTTCATCTGCTACGTGACGCCTGTGGACTCGCTTCCTCCGCTGAGATGGCAGATTACCATACAGATGCTTGCTGGCGTAGGATCTGGAAAGAGTCCTGTGAGGGGAGTTAGTTGGGGGGGGGGGGCTTAATTGACCTTTTCCTGGGCGAGCGACGGTTTTGATTGAAGCCTCTGTTCTAGTGCTTTCTGTTTTGATCTGGTAAAGTGGTGCTGTACTGTTTTGATCTAGTAAAGTGGTGCTGTACTGTGTTTGATCTGGTAAAGTGGTGCTGTACTGTTTTGATCTGGTAAAGTGGTGCTGTACTGTGTTTGATCTGGTAAAATGGTGCTGTACTGTTTTTGTCACTATGGGAATGTGTGCTGACGTGTCACCTGCTTGTCTTCCAGGGTGAAGAGGGACCACCCAGTCTGGAGTACATCCAAGCCAAGGACCTGTTCCCCCCGAAGGAGCTGGTCAGTGAGGACGAGAACCTGCAGGTGGGTGGCTGGGAGCACACACACACCAGGTAGAGTAGACAAAGCCCACACACTAGGATAGTATTGTAAACATCTCATCTCTACAGTAAGCTATTTCTCTCTATGGGAATCTGCTGTGCGTGGGATGAGGCTGTTGTTCTGTAGAAACTCCGCTAGCGCATACTGTAGGTTCTGAAATACCAAGTCCTATAGGAAGGTTTGTAGTACACTAACTAACACTGTTCTCAGTTCTCAGTATTCATGCTTGTTCTAGAGTGGAGAGGTGTGTGTGTGTGTGTGTGTGTGTGTGTGTGTGTGTGTGTGTGGTCTTCATACTTACAACTCACATTCTTTTTTAAATTGTATTTATTTAACAAGGCAAGTCAGTTAAGATTTTTTTTTTTTTTTTACAATGTCGGCCTACACCCCGGCCAGACACTGGGCGTCGCCCTATGGGACTCCCAATCACGGCTGGGTGTGATACAGCCTGGATTCGAACCAGGGTGTCTGTAGTGACTCCTCTAGCACTGAGATGGAGTGCCTTAACCCACTGAGCCACTCGGGAGCCCCTACTGATGCCGATTTTTTTTTAAATTTAAATGTATTTATTTTTCTTCTTTTTACATTTTTTATTTTTATTTTTTGTATATTTATTATTATTATTATTATTATTATAAACTTTAAAAAAAAAATATTAACCAGAACAATTCTAATCAGGTCAAATTCAAGAAAATGTTCAACCAGATTGGCAACGTAAATGGAAATCATCTAACCTCATCCTCAGAGCAGTGATCCACTGTTACCCCGGGTTACCACTCCACGCAGGAGAAAGGGCTTTTAGAACTCAGTCAATTAGACCGGGTGTGGATTAGGCTAGGCAGGTGGCATGGCTGGGTCTGGCTGGGTGAGAGACGGCTAGCTGCGGTGGCAGTGGGCCAAGTCTATGAGCTCATCTGTAATCCTGTTTGAAATTAGAAGACCGCATTGCAGAGTAGCTCCCTGGAGAACTGGAAGCGAGGCTACTATTGTTAAGTTGGTACTGCAGGATAAAGGTGTCTGGGCTCAACACGTAATCAGGAAAGGGGGGATACCTAGTCAGTTGTCCAACTGAAATGTGTCTTCCGCATTTAACCCAACCCCTCTGAATCAGAGAGGTGCAGAGGGCTGCCTTAATCGCTATCCACGTCTTCGGCGCCCGGGGAACAGGGGTTTAACTGCTTTGCTCAGGTGATTCGATCCAACAACCTTTTGGTTACTGGCCCAATGCTCTAACCACTAGACTACCTGCAGACCAGGGATAGGGTAGAGTAGAGGATCAAATCCAACTTTTATCTAAATCATTGAAAATTGTAAAACACTTTACATTTATATTTTTATTTTATTTAACCTTTTTATTAACAAGGCAAATCAGTTAAGAACAAATTCTTTGTAGGATTTTTTTATGAATTTTATTTACAAATTATGGTGGAAAATAAGTATTTGGTCACCTACAAACAAGCAAGATTTCTGTCTCTCACAGACCTGTAACTTCTTCTTTAAGAGGCTCCTCTGTCCTCCACTCGTTACCTGTATTAATGGCACCTGTTTGAACTTGTTATCAGTATAAAAGACACCTGTCCACAACCTCAAACAGTCACACTCCAAACTCCACTATGGCCAAGACCAAAGAGCTGTCAAAGGACACCAGAAACAACATTTCTTGCACAATTGGTGGCTGACTAAATACTTTTTTCCCCCACTGTATATATTGCTGTCATCCATCCTGGTCCTGACCACAGATTTACCTTTTTGAATAGGTAAAAGGGAATTGGATGCTGCCTAACATGGCTTCAAAACACACAATGAGTACGTTTATAAAAAACATTAAAAAATAAATCCACACTAATAATATTAAACTGATTTATGGCAGTAGGCAGATTATGCAATAGTCATGTGAACACCTTTACTCTGCTTATCTGAGTCAGAGTAAGGTCAAAATCGAATTTAAGTAAAAGCCAATTATTTTTTATTTTTTTTACTTTTGAATTATTAGGACACGTAAACACCTTAATTGGCGTTCCGGCGGTGTCTTGACCTGCGCCGGGAACCAGCCGAGAGCCTCCCTCTTTATGCGCGTGTGAAGTGAGTTCGGAAACAACTGAATGGAGGAGTAGTTTTTTTGTCTGAACTCAGAATCAAAATATGCTTCCCAACAATAACATGGTCGCTGTGGTAGAATGTTTGTTTGTTTGTTTGTTTTGATTTGCGTTTTATCAGAGTGCCATCAGGTAGCCTGCTTTCAGATCTGTTCATGTAAAACAGGATTTATTAGGGAAATCGTTCTTTTTGCAAAGAATGTCAACATTTTTTAAAATCAAACTATTATATTAATCTCACTATCCACAATCACGTAATTGTGTGCATGTAAATCATTTATTGGATAATGTGAGATTTTTTCCAATTAAGCTTCTAGCATTACTAGTGTTAGCGCAATGACTGTGCATGCTAGCTGTTCCAGTAGACTTCGTCATTGCGCTATTAGCATTGGCTCTTAAAAACGTCCTTAAACTTCCTTCAAACGGCACACAGACACAAAAATGGTATCCGTGCTTTTATCTGACTCTGGGTATTTTTATTGATTTATTTCACCTTTTATTTAACCAGGTAAGCCAGTTGAGAACACCTTTATTTAACCAGGTAAGCCAGTTGAGAACACCTTTATTTAACCAGGTAGGCCAGTTGAGAACACCTTTATTTAACCAGGTAGGCCAGTTGAGAACACCTTTATTTAACCAGGTAGGCCAGTTGAGAACACCTTTATTTAACCAGGTAGGCCAGTTGAGAACACCTTTATTTAACCAGGTAGGCTAGTTGAGAACACCTTTATTTAACCAGGTAGGCCAGTTGAGAACACCTTTATTTAACCAGGTAAGCCAGTTGAGAACACCTTTATTTAACCAGGTAGGCCAGTTGAGAACAAGTTCTCATTTACAACTGCGACCTGGCCAAGATAAAGCAAAGCAGTGCGACACAAACAACAACAGAGTTACACATGGAATAAACAAACGTGCAGTCAATAACACAATAGAAAAGTCTATATACAGTAGAAAAACATCCTTAAATGACTAGTGCAATAAAACAATTGATTTCTTCATATACAGTACCAGTCAAAAGTTTGGGGTACACCTACTCATTCAAGGTTTTTTTTTCCCCTTTGGTTACTACATGATTCCATATGTGTTATTTCATAGTTTTGATGTCTTCACAATTATTCTATAATGTAGAAAATAGCAAAAATAAAGAATAAACTTTTGACTTATACTGTGTATCTCTCTGGAAAAATACTGTGAGAATGATGACATCCCCTTTTAGTGCAAGAGCTGAATGACTGCCTGAAATTTCAGCCTGTTTTTGGTGTGTTGGAGTTTTGGCCTGTCTGGTGACATCACCAGGCGGTGAATTAGTTACTAGACCAATAACAAAGAGTTCTCGACCTCTTTGCCAATAATGGCTGGTTTTCAGTTTTCCCCTTTCCTACTGAGACCACTCTCGGACAGTCCTTAACAAAATTGTTGTGAAATGGCTCATAGCTGAGATTTTTATTTTCCTATTTTTGACCAATTTTTTTAATTTTTTTAAACAATCACAGTAAAATACTTGAATTGTTAACCAGAAATTATTTGATATCGATAAAAAATGGTTTGCCATAATGTAGAAATATAGTAGACAGCATTAGCATAAAAATTCCACATTTTATATTTATACTATATTTGATTCACTTATTTTATACAATTTTGTGTTTTACTAAAACCTGATATTTAATTTAGGCATATTTTTTAAATTATTTTTGGGTGGATCCTATACTGTCAGAAGATCGGGGAGTGGTGGTTTCCTAGCGACCACCTTGGGAGTCATTTACTTCTGGTACTCCTTCCACAACAGACAGACACTAGACTTTTAATACTTCTTTCTGCTGAGCAATCTCCAGTCAACCATATCTGTTTTTCTCCCTAGATGTTCATTTCCTTACAGGGACCTACAGAGGCACTGTTATCAAGGCATTCATGTAATTATTGCTGTCAAGAGACTCCTCCTACTTTATATTTTTTTAATGTGTGTATAATTTGATTGTTCTCAATTGTTAGGTCAGCCTCAGGGAACCTCGTCCATTCTAGAGTGTTTTTAAAATAAAAAACACATTCTAACATGTTATTGTTCATGTCACATGATATGAGAAAGAAGAAGCATTTTAATGATGCTCTCTTGTTTTACCTTGAAATGATATGACCTTTTGGACTAACTTCTGAGTCTCTCTTTTTTTTAATATATATATATATATATATATATATATATATATATATAATGCCGTAGAATTAAACAATCACTCTTCTTCGATGGTGTCATAACACACAGCATTACCGACCGCCATAAAAAGCACGGTACTGTGTAATTTGAAGTGTTCTCAAGCTGCTCGCTCACTGTTAAAGTCCCAGTTATTTATTCTGTCATTTCTCTGTTCATGACCGGTCTTTATTCTTTGTGACTCTGATCTGTCTGGATGCCTAGTCACTTTATCCTGGTTTTATATACATACGGTATCTAACTCAAGTACCTCTGCACATTGATCTGGTACTTCCTGTATATAGCTCCACATTGATCTGGTACTAACCTGTATATAGCTCAACATTGATCTGGTACTTCCTGTATATAGCTCCACATTGATCTGGTACTTCCTGTATATAGCTCCACATTGATCTGGTACTGGTACTTCCTGTATATATCTCCACATTGATCTGGTACTGGTACTAACCTGTATATAGCTCCACATTGATCTGGTACTTCCTGTATATAGCTCCACATTGATCTGGTACTTCCTGTATATAGCTCCACATTGATCTGGTACTTCCTGTATATAGCTCCACATTGATCTGGTACTCCCTGTATATAGCTCCACATTGATCTGGTACTTCCTGTATATAGCTCCACAGTGATCTGGTACTTCCTGTATATAGCTCCACATTGATCTGGTACTTCCTGTATATAGCTCCACATTGATCTGGTACTTCCTGTATATAGCTCCACAGTGATCTGGTACTTCCTGTATATAGCTCCACATTGATCTGGTACTTCCTGTATATAGCTCCACATTGATCTGGTACTTCCTGTATATAGCTCCACATTGATCTGGTACTTCCTGTATATAGCTCCACAGTGATCTGGTACTTCCTGTATATAGCTCCACATTGATCTGGTACTTCCTGTATATAGCTCCATTCTTGTGTGTGGTATTTTATGGGGCGGCAGGTAGCCTAGTGGTTAGAGTTTTGGGCCAGTAACCGTAAAGGTTGCTAGATCGAATCCCCGAGCTGAACGAGGTAAAAATCTGTCATGCTGCCCCCTGAACAAGACTGTTAACCCACTGTTCCTAGGCCGTCATTATAAACAAGAGTTTGTTCTTAACTGACTTGCCTGGTTAAATAAAGGTAAAAGTTAGTTGCTATTTTTCTGTTTAAAATTCTGCATCGTTGGGAAAAGTTTGTAAGCAAGCTTTCCCCTGTATAATCTACTACACTGGTTGTATTTGGCGCATAGGATAAATAAATTGTGATTTTGAAGTGTTTCTTCTAGAGGCCTCCCCGCCTCGGCCCTGAGCAGAAACAACCCTCACCCTAGTTACTAGTGGAGATCTGAGAGGATTGGAAAGGCCTCTGCATCCCAATGTACCCTATTCCCTATGCAGTGCACTACTTTCTATGGGCCCTGGTCAAAACTAGTGCACTACTTTCTATGGGCCCTGGTCAAAACTAGTGCACTACATAGGAAATAGGGTACAATTTGGGACTTTGCCTATTGCCTGGTTAAAGGAAGTCTCCGGGCTCTCGCCTGTCTTGCTGACTTTGATCCTGTCTTTGATTGGCTCCTGCATGGCAGCACAAACCTCTCTTGTTGGAGCTGTAGCCCATGAAAAATGCATGTTCTCTAGGGGTATGGCATTCCCTTCCAACCTGCTGCAATCTACTAGGAGTGATGCACTGTAGCTTCTAATAGACAAGGAGCTCCCAGCTATAGAATGGATTAATACTTGTACTGCTCTGTGGGACTGTCTAAACTGCTCTGTGGGACTGTCTAACTGCTCTTTGGGACTGTCTTAACTGCTCTGTGGGACTGTCTTAGCTGCTCTGTGGGACTGTCTAACTGCTCTGTCTAACTGCTCTGTGGGACTGTCTTAACTGCTCTGTGGGACTGTCTAACTGCTCTGTGGTGCTGTGGGACTGTCTTAGCTGCTCTGTGGGACTGTCTTAGCTGCTCTGTGGGACTGTCTAACTGCTCTGTCTAACTGCTCTGTCTAACTGCTCTGTGGGACTGTCTTAGCTGCTCTGTGGGACTGTCTTAGCTGCTCTGTGGGACTGTCTTAGCTGCTCTGTGGGACTGTCTTAGCTGCTCTGTGGGACTGTCTTAGCTGCTCTGTGGGACTGTCTTAGCTGCTCTGTGGGACTGTCTTAGCTGCTCTGTGGGACTGTCTTAGCTGCTCTGTGGGACTGTCTTAGCTGCTCTGTGGGACTGTCTTAGCTGCTCTGTGATTGGTTGAGAAAATGGATGTGTGACTGTGTGTCATCCAATATTGCCTGTAGATAGGCAGACACAGGGAGACCGACTGAGAGGGTGACAAATAGACTTCCTGATGAAGTGGTTTTTATGAGCCGTTTGGGTCCATCTGCGCTGTTCCAAGTGTGTCTGTCTCCCCACAGCTGACCCCACAAGAGGATCCTCGTACCCGTTTTGTTTTATTCAAGTCAACCTCCCTCCTTTTTAGGCATCGGTTTAGTCGCTCCCTCTCTCGCTTATCACTCCCTCTGTCCTCCTCGTCTCTTGTTCTCCCCCCCTCTTTCCCTCTGTACCATTTCAGACAGTCATTCCCATGATAGTACCACACTGCCAACTGATGTCTTTAAAGGCACAGGGAGACCAGTAGGATTGCCGGCTGTAATTTGCAAACCAATTCTACGGGCTTACTGCAAGCTAATTAGACCCCCCCCACACACACCCCCCCACACACATTTGGAAAGTATTCAGACCCCTTGACTTTTTCCACATTTTATTACTTTAACAGCCTTTATTCTAAAATGGATTAATGAAATGAAAAATCCATAGATGATATCCCATAATGTTTGCAAATGTATTAAAAATAATTAATTATTTACATAATTATTCAGACCGTTTGCTATGACACTCAAAATTGAGTTCAGTTGCATCTTGTTTTCATTGATCACCCTTGAGGTGATGATTGGAGTCCACCTGTGTTAAATTTAATTGATTGGAAATTATTTGGAAAGGCACACACCTGTCTATATTAGGCCCCACAGTTGACAGTGCATGTCAGAGCAAAAACCAAGCCATGTCGAAGGAATTGTCCGTAGAGCTCCGAGACAGAAATGTGTCGAAACACAGATCTGGGGAAGGGTACCAGAAAATGTCTGCAGCATTGAAGGTCCCCAAGAACATAGTGGCCTCCAACATTCTTAAATGGAAGAAGTTTGGAACCACCAAGACTCTTCCCAGAGCTGGCCACCCGGCCAAACTGAGCATTCGGGGGAGAAGGGCCTTGGTAAGGGAGATGACCAAGAACCCGATGGTCACTCTGACAGAGCTCCAGAGTTCCTCTGTGGAGATGAGTGAACCTTCCAGAAGGACAACCATCTCTACAGCACTCCAACAAGCAGGCCTTTATGGTAGAGTGAACAGACAGAAGCCACTCTTCAGTAAAAGGCACATGACAGCCTGCTTGGAGTTTGCCAAAATGCACCTAAAGGACAAGATTCTCTGGTCTGATGAAACCAACATTGAACTTTTTGGCCTGAATGCCAAGTGTCACGTCTGTGGGAAACCTGTCACCATCCCTACAGTGAATATAAGTATTGGTTAGAGATTCACCACACACACACACACTGAAAAACACACACACACACACACTGAAACACACACACACTGAAACACACACACACTGAAACACACACTGAAACACACACAGTAATAAAGCGTCTCCCACTTTGCTTTACAGACCTGATAGTGACACCGGCGAACAAGACCAGAGCTTTGTTCCAGCCGGAGGAAGATGTGACCTCTACTCATGATGTCATTTAGACGTCACTCTGTAAAACCTCCCTCACAACTCACAGATGTTCCTCAGCTGACGCCTCTCTCCACTTTAATAAAAACACGAACAGAGGCATAATTTGTCACCATCACTATTAAATCATTCTCTTTAAAGTATGACTAAATGTTGAATTGAGGGAAGAGCTCTCTTGGGGGGGGGGGTGTAAGACGTTCTTAATGGGCTTCCTGTTTTAGAACAAGGTTTCTCTAACTCTGTCCTGCCCCCCCCCCCCCCCCCACTACACAGCTGAAACAAATAATCCATGTTTTTTTTATGATGTTTTGGATATTTGAATGTAGAGCTGAAACAGGGTGGTAAGAACCCATTAAAACAGGGTCTGAATGTAGAGCTGAAACAGGGTGGTAAGAACCCATTAAAACAGGGTCTGAATGTAGAGCTGAAACAGGGTGGTAAGAACCCATTAAAACAGGGTCTGAATGTAGAGCTGAAACAGGGTGGTAAGAACCCATTAAAACAGGGTCTGAATGTAGAGCTGAAACAGGGTGGTAAGAACCCATTAAAACAGGGTCTGAATGTAGAGCTGAAACAGGGTGGTAAGAACCCATTAAAACAGGGTCTGAATGTAGAGCTGAAACAGGGTGGTAAGAACCCATTAAAACAGGGTCTGAATGTAGAGCTGAAACAGGGTGGTAAGAACCCATTAAAACAGGGTCTGAATGTAGAGCTGAAACAGGGTGGTAAGAACCCATTAAAACAGGGTCTGAATGTAGAGCTGAAACAGGGTGGTAAGAACCCATTAAAACAGGGTCTGAATGTAGAGCTGAAACAGGGTGGTAAGAAAGAACCCATTAAAACAGGGTCTGAATGTAGAGCTGAAACAGGGTGGTAAGAAAGAACCCATTAAAACAGGGTCTGAATGTAGAGCTGAAACAGGGTGGTAAGAAAGAACCCATTAAAACAGGGTCTGAATGTAGAGCTGAAACAGGGTGGTAAGAAAGAACCCATTAAAACAGGGTCTGAATGTAGAGCTGAAACAGGGTGGTAAGAAAGAACCCATTAAAACAGGGTCTGAATGTAGAGCTGAAACAGGGTGGTAAGAACCCATTAAAACAGGGTCTGAATGTAGAGCTGAAACAGGGTTGTAAGGAAACAGGAACAGGAAATCCTGTTTTTAGACGACGTGAGCCATCCATTTGGAGTTTGGACACAGTCCACTTCCTTTTGTTTAGTTCCCCCCCCCCCCCCCCCCCCCCCACCCCGATCCCCCTCCACCTGGTTGGGTTTTTAAGCAGCTAAATGGCTGCTTCTGAAGGAAATGAAGAATGTGTTCTATTATATTGTGCTGGAGACCAATTATCTTAATGCGTGGTTCTTGTCCCTCCCTCGAGTCTCGATTCGCACCATATTCCCTAAACGGTGCACTACTTTTGACCAGAGCCCTTATGGGGTATAGGTTACGGTTTAGGATTCATCTCTGGGGAATCTGGGCTGAGGGCTGGGTCTAGGGGACTAATACAATGGCCACATAGCTGGAATGTTAATAGAAGGTTTGAGAGCCATCACACACACACACACACACACACACACTTCAACTTCCCTGCCATCCTGTTTAGCCTGTCGGCCTGCTCAGGCTCAAAGACCAACCCGCATGCTATCCTCTCTCACAGAGGTCGTTTTATGCTAGTACGGCTATGTGCTAATTGGGACTGCCGCAAGCACTCTTTTATTTTCCACCAACTGTCCCATGTTCCAACCTCCTAGTACACAGTTCTGGAAGGGTACGCCAGCCAGGGAGCGACGTAGTGTCTGGCCACTGGGTAGAGGCGCTGCTCAGTGGCTTTCTGTTTGTAGTGAGGTATTACATCCCTAGGGATCTCTCACTCCCCTCTCGCACTTGCTCTCTCTCTCGCTCTCTCTCCCCCTCACTCGCTCTTGCTCTCTCGCTCCCCTCTCTTGCTCTCTCTCTCTTCTCTCGCTCCCCTCTCTCGCTCTCTCTCTCTTCTCTCGCTCTCTCCCCCTCGCTCTCTCCCCCTCACGCTCTCTCTCCACCTCGCTCTCTCTCCCCCTCGCTCCCCCTCGCTCTCTCGCTCCCCTCTCGCACTTGCTCTCTCTCTCTCCTTGCTTTCTCTCTCCTCGCTCTCTCCCCCTCGCTCGCTCTCTCTCCCCCTCGCTCGCTCTCTCTCCTCCTCGCTCTCTCCCCCTCGCTCTCTCTCTCTCCTCCTCGCTCTCTCCCCCTCGCTCTCTCTCTCTCCCCCTCGCTCTCTCTCTCTCCCCCTCGCTCGCTCTCTCTCCCCCTCGCTCGCTCTCTCTCCCCCTCGCTCGCTCTCTCTCCCCCTCGCTCGCTCTCTCTCCCGCTCGCTCGCTCTCTCTCCCGCTCGCTCGCTCGCTCTCTCCTCTCGCGCTCTCTCCCCTCTCCTATCCATGTGGTCCTCTTTACCATTAGAAATATAATCTAGTCATTCTATGTCTATGCTGTTTTTTAACCAAAGCAGATCTCCATGGTAACCATTGTCCAGTCAAGCTGTAAGGTTCAGTGAGTGTAAATAGCTAAGCAGCGGAGTTTGTGGTCTCTCTTCAGAAGACTAAATCCATCTTAGATCATAACAGGTCCTCCAGAAACAGCCCTGGAAACACACTGGGCGTGTCATTGTACTGTATTTTAATGTTGCGTGATTCCTGGTGGAAACGAGTATGTTTTATTTAAGAGATCGGTTGGTTGTCCACTGGACATCATTTTATTTTGTTCTGGTTTGATGTGTGTGTGTGGCTGTTCACCCCTGACAGAGTAGACGAGGACAGAGTAGACAAGGACAGAGTAGACGAGGACAGAGTAGACGAGGACGATAAATATTCAGGTCTAAAGTTGATGTAACACTGCAGTGTTTTAATGTTTGTTTCCTGTGTTTGTTATTCTGTTATTTTTTGGGGGGGGTATTTTTGTCCTTTTCACACCGTTGATCTGGTGTTGTCTTTTTAACGTTGCGTCATTGTAGTCTTAATACAAAAGGTTAACGTTTGCGTCCCCTCCAGGTGCCGTTCCCAGCTCTTCAGGGGGAAGGGGTGGAGTATCTGGGCCGAGCCGATGACGCCGTCATCGCCATCTCCAACTACAGGCTCCACATCAAGTTCAAGGACTCCGTCATCAATGTAAGACACAATGCACACACAGCCTGCTTCCTAATGGTCCTCCTCTAGCCTCCTCACCCCCTGGTGCTTGGTCCTCCTCTAGCCTCCTCACCCCCTGGTGCTTGGTCCTCCTCTAGCCTCCTCACCCCCTGGTGCTTGGTCCCCCTCTCACCCCCTGGTGCTTGGTCCCCCTCTCACCCCCTGGTGCTTGGTCCTCCTCTAGCCCCTGGTGCTTGGTCCTCCTCCAGCCTCCTCACCCCCTGGTGCTTGGTCCTCCTCTAGCCCCTGGTGCTTGGTCCTCCTCTAGCCCCTGGTGCTTGGTCCTCCTCTAGCCTCCTCACCCCCTGGTGCTTGGTCCTCCTCTAGCCTCCTCACCCCCTGGTACTTGGTCCCCCTCTCACCCCCTGGTGCTTGGTCCCCCTCTCACCACCTGGTGCTTGGTCCTCCTCTAGCCTCCTCACCCCCTGGTGCTTGGTCCTCCTCTCAGCCCCTGGTGCTTGGTCCCCCTCTCAGCCCCTGGTGCTTGGTCCCCCTCTCAGCCCCTGGTGCTTGGTCCCCCTCTCAGCCCCTGGTGCTTGGTCCCCCTCCTCACCCCCTGGCGCTTGGCAGTGCGCTGGTCACCACAGAGAGCGGTGCATTGAGCAGTGTCTCTGATCTCACCAGCCAGGACTGTTTTGACGTGGCCTCTGGGGTTTTAGGGAGCCGGTGCCAATGATTCCTTACTTGCATAGACACACACACACACACACACACACACACGTCCCCTCCTACTGACATCAGCCCTGCTGTAATACAAACAGCCTAGTTGTTTTCATTCACTGACCTGGCAGAGAGATTCCTCCTCCCTCTCCTCTCTCTCCCCAACTCCAGTCAGCTTGCAGAGGCCTTGTAGCAGGACTCACATAGGTCTGCACTGTCAGAGTTTATGCTTCCTTCATATCAAAATGTTCAATTCCCAGGGGTTTTTTTTCTCCCCTTTTTTACTGTCTGTTTGTTCAAAAGTATTCTGGGTAATATGTAGGGTTTAGCAACATTTCTAGTAGTAAACGTTAAGTAACATTTCTGAAAAGTGGCACGCCGTACAGTAGGATTGGCATTCTGTCTCTATAGCCAGGATTAAGCAACATCTCAAAGAAGAGAAGTGGAGGATTGGCGTTTTGACAGTGCAAGCAGGGTCCTGCACTGAACCTAGTCAGAGGCACAGATGAACTGTAGTAACCGTTAGTAACCGTTAGCCAACCAGCTCGCTCCCCTAAGCCACCTCCTTCTAATCGCTCTGTTCTCACCCTTTGAGCCCATTGAGGTTATTCCATTCTCTCCTATTCCCTTCTCTCCTTTCTTCTCTCCCTTCTCTCCTTTTCTTCTCTTCTCTCCTTTTCTTCTCTCCTTTTCTTCTCTCCTCTCCTTTTCTTCTCTCCTTTCTTCTCTCCTCTCCTTTTCTTCTCTCCTCTCCTTTTCTTCTCTTCTCTCCTCTTTTCTTCTCTCCTTTTCTTCTCTTCTCTCCTCTTTTCTTCTCTCCTTCTCTTCTCTCCTCTCCTCTCCTCTTCTCTTCTCTCCTTCTCTTCTCTCCTCTCCTCCTCTTCTCTTCTCTCCTCTTCTCTTCTCTCCTCTTCTCTTCTCTTCTCTTCTCTCCTCTTCTCTTCTCTCCTCTTGTCTTCTCTTCTCTCCTCTTCTCTTCTCTTCTCTCCTCTTCTCTTCTCTCCTCTTCTCTTCTCTTCTCTCCTCTTCTCTCCCCTTCTCTTCTCTCCTCTTCTCTTCTCTTCTCTTCTCTTCTCTCCTCTTCTCTTCTCTCCTCTTCTCTTCTCTTCTCTCCTTTTCTTCTCTCCTTCTCTTCTCTCCTTCTCTTCTCTCCTCTTCTCTTCTCTTCTCTCCTCTCTCCTCTTCTCTCCTTCTCTTCTCTTCTCTTCTCTTCTCTCCTTCTCTTCTCTCCTCTTCTCTCCTTCTCTTCTCTCCTCTTCTCTCCTTCTCTTCCCTTCTCTCCTTCTCTTCTCTTCTCTTCTCTTCTCTCTTCTCTTCTCTCCTTCTCTTGGTTGTGATTTTTCTTCTCTGCTTCAGTTTATTATCTACCATCTGTAGCTCACTGTCTTGATGTTCCATTTAACTTCCACTTCCTTCTGTTTTATTTCTTTAGTTTAATCATTTTTCCATTTCCTCCCGTCTTGACACCGCCTCTCTCTGCTATCCCTCTTTCTCTCTCTCCTGCTCTCTCTCTCTCTCTGCCACTCCCTCTTTCTCTCTCTCTCTGCTTTCTCTCTCTCTCTGCTTTCTCTCTCTCTCTGCTCTCTCTCTCTCTCTGCTCTCCCTCTTTCTCTCTCTCTCTGCTCTCCCTCTTTCTCTCTCTCTCTGCTCTCCCTCTTTCTCTCTCTCTCTGCTCTCCCTCTTTCTCTCTCTCTCTGCTCTCCCTCTTTCTCTCTCTCTCTGCTCATCCTCTTTCTCTCTCTCTCTGCTCATCCTCTTTCTCTCTCTCTCTGCTCATCCTCTTTCTCTCTCTCTCTGCTCTCCCTCTTTCTCTCTCTCTCTGCTCTCCCTCTTTCTCTCTCTCTCTGCTCTCCCTCTTCTCTCTCTCCCTCTTTCTCTCTCTCTCTGCTCTCCCTCTTTCTCTCTCTCTCTGCTCTCCCTCTTTCTCTCTCTCTCTGCTCTCCTCTTTTCTCTCTCTCTGCTCTCCCTCTTTCCTCTCTCTCTCTGCTCTCCCTCTTTCTCTCTCTCTCTGCTCTCCCTCTTTCTCTCTCTCTCTGCTCTCCCTCTTCTCTCTCTCTCTGCTCTCCCTCTTTCTCTCTCTCTCTGCTCTCCCTCTTTCTCTCTCTCTCTGCTCTCCCTCTTTCTCTCTCTCTCTGCTCTCTCTCTTTCTCTCTCTCTCTGCTCTCTCTCTTTCTCTCTGCTCTCCCTCTTTCTCTCTCTCTCTGCTCTCTGCTCTCTCTTTCTCTCTGCTCTCCCTCTTTCTCTCTCTCTCTGCTCTCCCTCTTTCTCTCTCTCTCTGCTCTCTCTCTCTCTGCTCTCCCTCTTTCTCTTCTCTCTCTGCTCTCCCTGCTCTCTCTCTCTCTCTGCTCTCCCTCTTTCTCTCTCTCTCTGCTCTCTCTCTCTCTCTGCTCTCCCTCTTTCTCTCTCTCTCTGGTTTCCCTCTTTCTCTCTCTCTCTGCTCTCCCTCTTTCTCTCTCTCTCTGCTCTCCCTCTTTCTCTCTCTCTCTGCTCTCCCTCTTTCTCTCTCTCTCTGCTCTCCCTCTTTATCTCTCTCTCCCTCTTTCTCTCTCTCTGCTCTCCCTCTTTCTCTCTCTCTGCTCTCCCTCTTTCTCTCTCTCTGCTCTCCCTCTTCTCTCTTCTCTTCTCTCCCTCTTTCTCTCTCTCTGCTCTCCCTCTTTCTCTCTCTCTCTGCTCTCCCTCTTTCTCTCTCTCTCTGCTCTCCTCTTTCTCTCTCTCTCTCTTTCTCTGCTCTCTCTCTCTCTCTGCTCATCCTCTTTCTCTCTCTCTCTGCTCTCCCTCTTTCTCTCTCTCTCTGCTCTCCCTCTTTCTCTCTCTTCTCTGCTCTTTCTCTCTCTCTGCTCATCCTCTTTCTCTCTCTCTACTGCCTCCCTTTTTTCCCTTTCCCTCTTTCTCTCTCTCTCTGCTCTCCCTCTTTTCTCTCTCTCTCTGCTCTCCCTCTTTTCTCTCTCTCTCTGCTCTCCCCCTCTTTCCTCCTCTCTTCTCTCTTCTCTGCTGCTCTCTCTCTCTCTGCTCATACCTCTTTCTCTCTCTCTGCTCTCCCTCTTTCTTCTCTCTCTGCTCTCCCTCTTTCTCTCTCCTGCTCTTGCTCTTCTCTCTCTCTGCTCATCCTCTTTCTCTCTCTCTCTGCTCTCCCTCTTCTCCTCTCTCTCTGCTCTCCCTCTTTCTCTCTCTCTCTGCTCTCCCTCTTTCTCTCTCTCTGCTCTTCCCTCTTTCTCTCTCTCTCTGCTCTCCCTCTTTCTCTCTCTCTCTGCTCTCCCTCTTTCTCTCTCTCTCTGCTCTCCCTCTTTCTCTCTGCTCTCCCTCTCTCTCTCTCTCTCTGCTCTCCCTCTTTCTCTCTCTCTTGCTCATCCTCTTTCTCTCTCTCTCTGCTCTCCCTCTTTCTCTCTCTCTCTGCTCTCTCTCTCTCTCTGCTCTCTCTCTCTCTGCTCTCCCTCTTTCTCTCTCTCTCTGCTCTTTCTCTCTCTCTGCTCATCCTCTTTCTCTCTCTCTCTGCTCTCCCTCTTTCTCTCTCTCTCTGCTCTCCCTCTTTCTCTCTCTCTCTGCTCTCCCTCTTTCTCTCTCTCTCTGCTCATCCTCTTTCTCTCTCTCTCTGCTCATCCTCTTTCTCTCTCTCTCTGCTCATCCTCTTTCTCTCTCTCTCTGCTCATCCTCTTTCTCTCTCTCTCTGCTCATCCTCTTTCTCTCTCTCTCTGCTCATCCTCTTTCTCTCTCTCTCTGCTCATCCTCTTTCTCTCTCTCTCTGCTCATCCTCTTTCTCTCCCTCTCTGCTCCCCCCTCTTTCTCTCTCTGCTCCCCCCTTCTTTCTCTCTCTGCTCCCCCCCTCTTTCTCTCTCTGCTCCCCCCCTCTCGGTCTGTTTCTTCTCCCTCTCTGTTCCTGGTGCCTGTTACTGTGTTGTAGACCTATCCAGGTGTGGACAATCACATTTCTGTGAGTACATTGTGTCAATGGCAACCCTCAGCTCCCCCCGTCCTCCCTCACAGTCTAGACAAGCTTCTGTCATTAATTCTCTGTTGGGTTCAGACTGACTGCTGCTGGATTAATGCGCACCCTAGAAGAATAAAATCTCATTTTAACTTTTCAATTGGAAGCAATCTAACCCCCCCCCTCCCCACCCACCCACCCACCAGCGTGGATGGTGATTGGTCAGCCCCAATCAAAAGTCAAGCCTCATTGGGTAATTGTATAACTGTTGAGTTTGGAGTGCTGTCATTAACACCTCTGACCCTGTGGACCAATAACAGAGCTGCGGTAATGGAACACGGCAGACTCAGCATGACAGAGGGAACACTCTAGAATCAGGCTCAGCATGACAGAGGGAACACTCTAGAATCAGGCTCAGCATGACAGAGGGAACACTCTAGAATCAGGCTCAGCGTGACAGAGGGAACACTCTAGAATCAGGCTCAGCGTGACAGAGGGAACACTCTAGAATAGACTACAGGCCTTGACCTAAAATGATTATATGGTTGTATAATGGTTGTTGTTTTTGTATGAATGAGATTAACTGTGTGGCAATTTACTATATGACAACTATGAAAAGTGTAAATACCTTGACATATAAACTTTCTAGTTTATTGACTTGATTTTATAAGGAAGTTCAAGTGATGCCGCTGTTTTTTAAAAGGCTAGATATTGCCGTTGCTATGGAGATGTTGTTGCGTGGTCCGTTTTAGGCCTATATACCTAAACAGAGGCTTGACTGAATTTACATAACCAATGGGGAGAGTTAAGTCTACCACCAATGGGGAGAGTTAAGTCTACCACCAATGGGGAGAGTTAAGTCTACCACCAATGTCATCTTCCAATCCTCACTGAAGTGCTACCTCTGCTGTGTGTGTGTGTGGGGGGGGGGGGGGGGAAATGTCTGGCTACCTCAGCGGTGTGTGTGTGGGGGGGGTGGGAGGATATGTCTGGCTACCTCAGCGGTGTGTGTGTGTGGGGGGGAATATGTCTGGCTACCTCAGCTGTGTGTGGGGGGGGGGGGGGGAGATATGTCTGGCTACCTCAGCTGTGTGTGGGGGGGGTGGGGAAATATGTCTGGCTACCTCAGCTGTGTGTGTGTGGGGGGGAGGGGAGATATGTCTGGCCTCCTCAGCTGTGTGTGTGTGGGGGGGTGGGGAAATATGTCTGGCTACCTCAGCTGTAGGGGGGGGGGGATATGTCTGGCTACCTCAGCTGTGTGTGTGTGGGGGGGGGGAGATATGTCTGGCTACCTCAGCTGTGTGTGTGGGGGGGGGCTACCTCCTCGGGCTCGCAGCCTACTCTACAATAGCGTAGCTAAACTAGAAGTGTTGTGGGTCCTGTGTAATGTCTCTCTGGCTCCCCCTGCAGGTACCTCTGATGCTGATCGAGAGTGTGGAGAGCAGACACATGTTTCAACTGCACATCACCTGCAAGGACTCTAAAGTTGTCAGGTAAATAGAGAGAGAAACTCCTATGGTGATTGGTCAGATTTATAACTACACTGGCCAGTGACCTATGGTGATTGGTCAGATTGATAACTACACTGGCCAGTGACCTATGGTGATTGGTCAGATTGATAACTACACTGGCCAGATACCTTTGCCCCATGAATCATGTTTTTTAAATATTTTTTCCTACCAGATCAAAAATAAGATTTAGTTTTCATAATAGTATTCATTTTAGATTTATGTTTGATTTGATTTGACATAATTTTTTTTTTATTTTTTATATTTAACTGCATTTATAGGCTCAGTTCTAAAACAAGGAGTCTCGTGTGTGTGTGTGTGTGTGTGTGTGTGTGTGTGTGTGTGTGTGTGTGTGTGGATTTTCCACAATATTTCTACTAGTGAGAACTGTTGAGAGAAGGACCTCTTTGTTATTTTCCTTGGAGTTGGAAAACAGATGTCATGAGTTTGGCTTAAGAACTGGTTTGGCTCAAAAAACATTTAGATGGCTATTTTTTGTTGTGTTTTTTTGTTGTTGTTGTAAAGACTTGGAGTTTTCAACTGAACTAAGAGCCCACTTTCTCTCTCATAGACACACACATCAGAAGTATTTCCATGTCTTTGATTGTGACTTTTACCATATTGAATAAGCCTCTTCACTTAATGCTGGTGTTTCTAGCTCCAACAGAGCAGTAATGCTGGTGTTTCTAGCTCCAACAGAGCAGTAATGCTGGTGTTTCTAGCTCCAACAGAGCAGTAATGCTGGTGTTTCTAGCTCCAACAGAGCAGTAATGCTGGTGTTTCTAGCTCCAACAGGGCAGTAATGCTGGTGTTTCTAGCTCCAACAGGGCAGTAATGCTGGTGTTTCTAGCTCCAACAGAGCAGTAATGCTGGTGTTTCTAGCTCCAACAGGGCAGTAATGCTGGTGTTTCTAGCTCCAACAGAGCAGTAATGCTGGTGTTTCTAGCTCCAACAGGGGCAGTGTTGCGCGTGTTTCTAGCTCCAACAGGGGCAGTAATGCTGGTGTTTCTAGCTCCAACAGAGCAGTAATGCTGGTGTTTCTAGCTCCAACAGAGCAGTAATGCTGGTGTTTCTAGCTCCAACAGAGCAGTAATGCTGGTGTTTCTAGCTCCAACAGGGTCAGTAATGCTGGTGTTTCTAGTTCCAACAGAGCAGTAATGCTTGTGTTTCTAGCTCCAACAGGGGCAGTAATGCTGGTGTTTCTAGCTCCAACAGGGGCAGTAATGCTGGTGTTTCTAGCTCCAACAGGGGCAGTAATGCTGGTGTTTCTAGCTCCAACAGGGGCAGTAATGCTGGTGTTTCTAGCTCCAACAGAGCAGTAATGCTGGTGTTTCTAGCTCCAACAGAGCAGTAATGCTGGTGTTTCTAGCTCCAACGGAGCAGTAATGCTGGTGTTTCTAGCTCCAACAGGGTCAGTAATGCTGGTGTTTCTAGCTCCAACAGGGTCAGTAATGCTGGTGTTTCTAGCTCCAACAGAGCAGTAATGCTGGTGTTTCTAGCTCCAACAGAGCAGTAATGCTGGTGTTTCTAGCTCCAACAGAGCAGTAATGCTGGTGTTTCTAGCTCCAACAGAGCAGTAATGCTGGTGTTTCTAGCTCCAACAGGGTCA
This sequence comes from Oncorhynchus kisutch, assembly GCF_002021735.2. Taxonomy (NCBI): domain Eukaryota; kingdom Metazoa; phylum Chordata; class Actinopteri; order Salmoniformes; family Salmonidae; genus Oncorhynchus; species Oncorhynchus kisutch. The sequence continues at coordinate 46,088,444 of NC_034201.2, forward strand.
GTAATGCTGGTGTTTCTAGTTCCAACAGAGCAGTAATGCTTGTGTTTCTAGCTCCAACAGGGGCAGTAATGCTGGTGTTTCTAGCTCCAACAGGGGCAGTAATGCTGGTGTTTCTAGCTCCAACAGGGGCAGTAATGCTGGTGTTTCTAGCTCCAACAGGGGCAGTAATGCTGGTGTTTCTAGCTCCAACGGAGCAGTAATGCTGGTGTTTCTAGCTCCAACGGAGCAGTAATGCTGGTGTTCCTAGCTCCAACGGAGCAGTAATGCTGGTGTTTCTAGCTCCAACGGAGCAGTAATGCTGGTGTTTCTAGCTCCAACAGGGGCAGTAATGCTGGTGTTTCTAGCTCCAACGGAGCAGTAATGCTGGTGTTTCTAGCTCCAACAGGGGCAGTAAAACTGGTGTTTCTAGCTCCAACAGAGCAGTAAAACTGGTGTTTCTAGCTCCAACAGAGCAGTAATGCTGGTGTTTCTAGCTCCAACAGGGTCAGTGTTGCGCGTGTTTCTAGCTCCAACAGGGTCATTGTTGCGCGTGTTTCTATCTCCAACAGGGTCAGTAATGCTGGTGTTTCTAGCTCCAACAGAGCAGTAATGCTGGTGTTTCTAGCTCCAACGGAGCAGTAATGCTGGTGTTTCTAGCTCCAACAGGGTCAGTGTTGCGCGTGTAGCAGAGTAGATGTGTTGATAGAATTGAGCGTTTTTCCTCAGATATCCTTTATTAAATACTGCCCCAGGATATGCGGTTTCCAGTTTGCACACAGTCCATTGTAGTTACTTGGGGGACGGGGGAGTGGGGGGGAGCGACTGGGGAGGGGGGAGGGGTGGGGGGATATACTCGGCAGTGATGATGACTGAAGAAAATTCTCTCGGGAGGTAATGCGGTCGCCATTTTGATGGTGAGGTATTTCAGATCGGGAGAACAAAAGGAAAAAGGACTTCCAGTACGTTGTCACAATTACACCATGAGTTATTAATAATTAAACAAACCCCTTCTGGCTTTCTTTTTCCTGGAGACTTCTGTCTTCCTGTCCACGCGATGGTCGATGATGTGGTGAAACCGTGGTGATGATGTGGTGAAACTGTGATGATGTGGTGATAATGTGATAATGTGGTGAAACTGTGATAAAGTGGTGATAAAGCGGCGATGATAATGTGATGATGATGTGGTGATAATGTGGTGAAACCGCGATAATGCTTTTAAAGGTCCTGACCATCCTCTGACTTCCTGTCCTTTTTGTTGTTGTTCTGTTATCTCCTCAGATGCCACTTCTCCACGTTCAAGCAGTGCCAGGAGTGGCTGAGACGTCTGAACCGGACCATAGCCCACCCTGGCAGGTTGGAGGATCTGTTCGCCCTGGCCTACCACGCCTGGTGTCTGGGGAGCAGCACGGATGACGAGGACCAGCACCTACACCTCTGTAGACCAGGTCAGAGTCACGCACAGACTGACTGACTGTCTGGCTGTCTCTGACTGACTGTCTGGCTGTCTCTGACTGACTGTCTGGCTGTCTCTGGTCTGGCTGTCTCCTGTCTGTCTCTGGTCTGTCTGTCTCCTGTCTGTCTCTGGTCTGTCTGTCTCCTGTCTGTCTCTGGTCTGTCTGTCTCCTGTCTGTCTCTGGTCTGTCTGTCTCCTGTCTGTCTCTGGTCTGTCTGTCTCCTGTCTGTCTCTGGTCTGTCTGTCTCCTGTCTGTCTCTGGTCTGTCTGTCGTCTGTCTCTGGTCTGTCTGTCTCCTGTCTGTCTGTCTGTCTGTCTCCTGTCTGTCTGTCTGTCTCCTGTCTGTCTGTCTGTCTCCTGTCTGTCTGTCTGTCTGTCTCCTGTCTGTCTGTCTGTCTGTCTCCTGTCTGTCTGTCTGTCTGTCTCCTGTCTGTCTGTCTGTCTGTCTCCTGTCTGTCTGTCTGTCTGTCTCCTGTCTGTCTGTCTGTCTGTCTCCTGTCTGTCTGTCTGTCTGTCTCCTGTCTGTCTCCTGTCTGTCTGTCTCCTGTCTGTCTGTCTCCTGTCTGTCTGTCTCCTGTCTGTCTGTCTCCTGTCTGTCTGTCTCCTGTCTGTCTGTCTCCTGTCTGTCTGTCTGTCTCTGAGTTTACGGCTCAGAGAACTGAATTGTTTATAGCCTTCATCACTTCACTCCCAACAGACAAACAGATATTTACAGACAAACACGTGTGTGTGTGTGTGTGTGTGTGTGTGTGTGTGTGTGTGTGTGCCTGCGGATACACACAGTAAAGCACAGAGAATATACCGATTTTTGTGCTTAAGAATGAATGAACTGAGGGTTCTGGTTCCCTTTGTGTTCATATCACATCATCCCTTTCCCTCATTGACAGGTGACCATGTCCTCTTTCTCTCTGTGTGTAGGTGACCATGTCCTCTTTCTCTCTGTGTGTAGGTGACCATGTTCGTCAGAGGCTGCAGATGGAGGTTAAGAGGATGGGCTTTGACATGCAGAACGCCTGGAGAGTGTCTGACATCAACCTCAAATACAAGTACGACACACACACACACACACACTGACACACACACACACACACACACACACACTGACACACACAGACACATTGACCCCCCCCCCCAGTCTCAACGCGGAGCAGGATGATTTATGATCAAACTGCTGCCTCATCATGTACGACACAGCACCACCCCCTTAATTAGCCAGCCCACGGTCTCCTAAGCAGGCACGTCTGTCTGTGCTGTCAGACGGTCCCAGACTAGCTAACGGAACAGACTGGATGGGGAGAGTGACTCAGCATTTCAAAGAGCATTTTCTGTGCCAGTCGGTGTTTAAACCTTCTTCTCTCTCCGTCATTACTTGGCTCTTGATCATCTGTGTGACAGCTCTGTGGGAGGGAGGGAGGGCAGTAGGGAGGACAGTAGGGAGAGAGGGAGGACAGTAGGGAGAGAGGGAGGACAGTAGGGAGAGAGGGAGGACAGTAGGGAGAGAGGGAGGACAGTAGGGAGAGAGGGAGGACAGTAGGGAGAGGGGGAGGAAGGACAGGAGGGAGGGAGGAAGGAAGGACAGGAGGGGGAGGAAGGACAGGAGGGAGGGAGGACAGTAGGGAGAGAGGAAGGAAGGACAGTAGGGAGAGGGGGAGGAAGGACAGGAGGGAGGGAGGACAGTAGGGAGAGAGGGAGGACAGGAGGGAGGGAGGGAGGAAAGACAGTAGGGAGAGAGGGAGGAAGGACAGTAGGGAGGAAGGACAGTAGGGAGAGAGAGGGAGGACAGTAGGGAGGGAGGGAGGGAGGACAGTAGGGAGGGAGGGAGGACAGGAGGGAGGGAGGGAGGAAGGACAGGAGGGAGAGAGGGAGGAAGGACAGTAGGGAGGAAGGACAGTAGGGAGGGAGGGAGGACAGTAGGGAGGGAGGGAGGACAGTAGGGAGGGAGGGAGGGATGGAGGACAGTAGGGAGGGAGGGAGGAAGGACAGTAAGGAGGGAGGACAGTAGGGAGGGAGGGAGGAAGGACAGTAGGGAGAGAGGGAGGACAGTAGGGAGGACAGTAGGGAGGGAGGGAGTCTCTGAATGTCCTTGAGTGGCCCATCCATAGCCCGGACTTGAACCCCATCGAACATCTCTGGAGAGAGCTTAAAATGGCTGTGCAGCAACATTCCCCATCCAACCTGACAGAGCTTGAGACGATTTGCTGAGAAGACAAAATACCCAAATTCAGATGTGCCAAGCTTGTAGCATCATACCCAAGAAGGCTCGAGACTTTAATCGCCAACAAAGTACTGAGTAAAGGGTCTGAAAACTTATGGAAATGTCTAATTTCAGTTTTTTTTTAAATAAATTAGCAAACATTTCTAAAAACCTGGTTTCACTTTGTCGTTATGGGGTATTGTGTGGAGATTTCAGATGAGGAAAAACAATTGAATCAATTTTAGAATAAGACTGTAATGTAACAAAATGTGGGGGAAAATCAAGGGGTCTGAATACTTTCTGAATGCCCTGTAAAAGTACGAAGTAGAGGAGGCATGGAGATGGTGTTGTGTTGGGCCGTCAGAACAGATTATCGGCAAAATAGATTATTGAACAGATTATCGTCAAAAATAGATTAGAAAAATATTTGCTATGATGTTGAGCGAGGGGAGAGCCTCCGGAATATCTCAGATTTCTCCAAGCGGTGCTTGAAAACAATCTCTCTCTAATACACTCTCACCTAAAATGGCGTCAAACAGTCTTGATGCCCTACCTTGATAATTACCCTGCTTTACTGTGTGGTTTATATGTTTATTAGTATTTATCTCGCAGTACCGTACTTTTAGAGCTCGTCAGTGTTGATACCACATACACTACCGTTCAAACGTTTGGGGTCGCTTAGAAATGTCCTTGATACCACACACTACCGTTCAAATGTTTGGCGTCGCTTAGAAATGTCCTTGATACCACACACTACCGTTCAAATGTTTGGCGTCGCTTAGAAATGTCCTTGATACCACACACTACCGTTCAAACGTTTGGCGTCGCTTAGAAATGTCCTTGATACCACACACTACCGTTCAAACGTTTGGGGTCGCTTAGAAATGTCCTTGATACCACACACTACCGTTCAAACGTTTGGCGTCGCTTAGAAATGTCCTTGATACCACACACTACCGTTCAAACGTTTGGCGTCGCTTAGAAATGTCCTTGATACCACACACTACCGTTCAAACGTTTGGCGTCGCTTAGAAATGTCCTTGATACCACACACTACCGTTCAAATGTTTGGGGTCGCTTAGAAATGTCCTTGATACCACACACTACCGTTCAAATGTTTGGGGTCACTTAGAAATGTCCTTGTTTTTTGGAAGAAAAGCAAAACAAACAAAAACGTCCATTTTAAAATAACATCAAATTGATCAGAAATACAGTGTAGATTGTTAATGTTGTAAATGACTTTTGTAGCTGGAAACGGCTGATTTTTTTTATGGAATATCTACATAGGCGTACAGAGGCCCATTATCAGCAACCATCACTCCTGTGTTCCAATGGCACGTTGTGTTAGCTAATCCAAGTTTATCATTTTAAAAGGCTAATTGATCATTTAGAAAAACCCTTTTGCAATTATGTTAGCACAGCTGAAAACTGTTGTTCTGTTAAATAAGCAATACAACTGACCTTCTTTAGACTAGTTGAGTATCTGGAGCATCAGTTGTGGGTTCGATTACAGGTTCAAACTGTCCAGAAACAAATAACTTTCTTCTGAAACTCGTCAGTCTAAAAGGCCAGCATCCTGGAGTCTCCTCTTCACTGTGTCTATATCCTAACCTCTCTCCTCTCCTGGTGTCTATATCCTAACCTCTCTCCTCTCCTCCTGGTGTCTATATCCTAACCTCTCTCCTCTCCTCCTGGTGTCTATATCCTAACCTCTCTCCTCTCCTCCTGGTGTCTATATCCTAACCTCTCTCCTCTCCTCCTGGTGTCTATATCCTAACCTCTCTCCTCTCCTCCTGGTGTCTATATCCTAACCTCTCTCCTCTCCTGGTGTCTATATCCTAACCTCTCTCCTCTCCTGGTGTCTATATCCTAACCTCTCTCCTCTCCTGCCAGGCTGTGCTCCAGCTATCCCCAGCAGCTGCTGGTCCCAGTGTGGATCACAGACAAGGAGCTGGAGAGTGTTGGTTCCTTCAGATCCTCCAATAGAATCCCTGTGGTCGTCTATAGGTAGGTACACACGACTACACCTGCACACACACACCATACTCTACACACACACACTACTACACACTATACACACACTACTACACTCACCCGCTACCACACACACCATACCACACACACACCATACCACACACACACCATACCACACACACACACACACACACCATACCACACACACACACACACACACCATACTACACACACCATACTACACACACACACACACACACACACACACACACCATACTACACACACACACACACACCATACTACACACACACACACACACACACACCATACTACACACACACACACACACACCATACTACACACACACACACACACCATACTACACACACACACACACCATACTACACACACACACACACACACACACCATACTACACACACACACACACCATACTACACACACACACCATACTACACACACACACACCATACTACACACACACACACCATACTACACACACACACACACCATACTACACACACACACACACCATACTACACACACACACACACACACACACACACACACACACACACACACACACACACACACACTACTACACACTATACACACACACTACTACACACTATACACACACTACTACACTCACCCGCTACCACACACACACACACACACACACACACACCATACCACACACACACACACCATACCACACACACACACACCATACTACACACACACACCATAATACACACACACACAACATACTACACACACACACACCATACTACACACCATACTACACACACCATACTACACACACACACCATACTACACACACACACACACACCATACTACACACACACACACACCATACTACACACACACACACACACACACACACACACACACTACTACACACTATACACACACTACTACACTCACCCGCTACCTACCACACACACACACCATACCACACACACCATACCACACACACACACACCATACCACACACACACACACCATACCACACACACACACACCATACTACACACACACACCATACTACACACACACACACCATACTACACTGAGTTGTCAACCGTGATGGACAGGTCTTGGCGCGAGCAGGCCTTCCCCTGGTGGAAGAGAAGCTCTGTCTTGTCGAGGTTGAGCTTGAGGTGGTGGGCTGTCATCCAAGCTGAGATATATGTTGCTACTTGGGTGTCAGAGGGGGTGTGAGGAAGAACACACACACACACACGTTCCAAATATCCTCACCATACCCAGCCTATGGACCAACCCATTCTAAACACATGGCTAATGTGTTGACCTGCTCTGGTTTTCGTGATGCGTGTGTACTGATGGTTAGTCCCCTCTCCTTACCGTCCCACCAGGCACCAGAGGAACGGGGCGGTGATCGCTCGCTGCAGCCAACCAGAGATCAGCTGGTGGGGCTGGAGGAACACAGAGGACGAGTACCTGGTAACATCCATCGCTAAGGCCTGTCTGATGGACCCCGGGACCAGGTTCACTTGTGAGGCTCTGGCCTGCAGCCAACCCCGAGGGGAAGGCCCAGACAGCTCTGACAGCGACTTTGGTAAGGATCTGATCTGTATTTATTGACCTTTGGGAAAGTAACACTTCATGCATTATACCAGCAGGCTTTGAGTTACGTGCTACCAGCCTTCACTTTACGAGACAGACAGACAGAGAAGACATTCTCATTAACAGCAATAACCTGGAGAGGAGAGGAGAGGAGAGGAGAGGAGAGGAGAGGAGAGGAGAGGAGAGGAGAGGAGAGGAGAGGAGAGGAGAGGAGAGGAGAGGAGAGGAGAGGAGAGGAGAGGAGAGGAGAGGGTACTGCTGTGGTAGAGGGACACTGTGGCGTTCACTCAGCTTGGTTCTCACAGCTTGGTCCTTAGCACTTGTTCCCAATCTGTTTCCCCCAGTGGGAATGGGACGACAGGACATGTGTAACTAACTGCTGCAGATTCAGCTCATTCATTTTGCTCTGACCCAAAAAACAACCCCAATTAGGTTGATGAGAACTAGTTACCCGAACAGACAATGAAGACACAAGTGCCTGGAATGTGGCGTTCTCAATTAATACATTCACATTGGCTTGCGATTCTGGTTCACGGACGCACACACACACACACACACACACACACACACACACACACACACACACACACACACTCTCCTCCCCCACATACATTTTGTCTGGACAGAAGATCAATCTTCACCAGTCAGGAACAGATGCTGTAGTCTAAAAGGACCATGACTCTTTTTTTGTTCGATACCTTGTTTCTGTGTTCGTGAATTTGGAGCCTGTTTTGGGAGTGACTGTCCCCTACCACCCGTCTCTATCTGTCTCTTTGTCTCTCTCTCTCTTTGTCTCTCTCTCTTTGTCTCTCTCTCTTTTTTCTGTCTGTCTCTCTCTCTTTGTCTGTCTCTCTCAAGTCAATGTGCAGGGGTATGGATTAGTAATGAGACTATATACAGGGGGGTACCGGTACCAAGTCAATGTGTGGGGGTACAGGTTAGTAATGAGACTATATACAGGGGGTGCAGGGGTATGGGTTAGTAATGAGGCTATATACAGGGGGTGCAGGGGTATGGGTTAATGAGGCTATATACAGGGGGTGCAGGGGTACGGGTTAGTAATGAGGCTATATACAGGGGGTGCAGGGTATGGATCAGTAATGAGACTATATATGCAGGGGTACGGGTTAATAATGAGGCTATATACAGGGGGTGCAGGGGTATGGGTTAGTAATGAGACTATATACAGGGGGTGCAGGGGTATGGGTTAGTAATGAGGCTTTATGCAGGGGTATGGGTTAGTCGAGGTTATTGAGTTAATATGTACATGTCTGTAGGGGGTAAAAGCATCCTCACCTGCGTGAATTGTTCGTTTATAATTATATTGTTCTATTTTCTTTTGTCTAAATCGAAGTGCGTCACAAGTTTAAAAGTCTTCGTGGCGTGTGGGACCACCTAATCACTGTAATAAACAGTCTTCGTGGCGTGTGGGACCACCTAATCACTGTAATAAACAGTCTTCGTGGCGTGTGGGACCACCTAATCACTGTAATAAACAGTCTTCGTGGCGTGTGGGACCACCTAATCACTGTAATAAACAGAAAACTCTCCAATCACTGCTGGAGATTGTATGGATTCAATGAGTGAATCAACCACGGTCACCTCCTCCCACTAGTGAATCAACCACGGTCACCTCCTCCCACTAGTGAATCAACCACGGTCACTTCCTCCCACTAGTGAATCAACCACGGTCACCTCCTCCCACTAGTGAATCAACCACGGTCACCTCCTCCCACTAGTGAATCAACCACGGTCACCTCCTCCCCCGAGTGAATCAACCACGGTCACCTCCTCCCACTAGTGAATCAACCACGGTCACCTCCTCCCACTAGTGAATCAACCACGGTCACTTCCTCCCACTAGTGAATCAACCACGGTCACCTCCTCCCACTAGTGAATCAACCACGGTCACCTCCTCCCACTAGTGAATCAACCACGGTCACCTCCTCCCCCGAGTGAATCAACCACGGTCACCTCCTCCCACTAGTGAATCAACCACGGTCACCTCCTCCCACTAGTGAATCAACCACGGTCACCTCCTCCCACTAGTGAATCAACCACGGTCACCTCCTCCCACTAGTGAATCAACCACGGTCACCTCCTCCCACTAGTGAATCAACCACGGTCACCTCCTCCCACTAGTGAATCAACCACGGTCACTTCCTCCCACTAGTGAATCAACCACGGTCACCTCCTCCCCCGAGTGAATCAACCACGGTCACTTCCTCCCACTAGTGAATCAACCACGGTCACCTCCTCCCACTAGTGAATCAACCACGGTCACCTCCTCCCCCGAGTGAATCAACCACGGTCACCTCCTCCCACTAGTGAATCAACCACGGTCACCTCCTCCCACTAGTGAATCAACCACGGTCACTTCCTCCCACTAGTGAATCAACCACGGTCACCTCCTCCCACTAGTGAATCAACCACGGTCACCTCCTCCCACTAGTGAATCAACCACGGTCACCTCCTCCCCCGAGTGAATCAACCACGGTCACCTCCTCCCACTAGTGAATCAACCACGGTCACCTCCTCCCACTAGTGAATCAACCACGGTCACCTCCTCCCACTAGTGAATCAACCACGGTCACCTCCTCCCACTAGTGAATCAACCACGGTCACCTCCTCCCACTAGTGAATCAACCACGGTCACCTCCTCCCACTAGTGAATCAACCACGGTCACTTCCTCCCACTAGTGAATCAACCACGGTCACCTCCTCCCCCGAGTGAATCAACCACGGTCACTTCCTCCCCCGAGTGAATCAACCACGGTCACCTCCTCCCACTAGTGAATCAACCACGGTCACCTCCTCCCCCACGAGTGAATCAACCACGGTCACCTCCTCCCACTAGTGAATCAACCACGGTCACCTCCTCCCACTAGTGAATCAACCACGGTCACCTCCTCCCACTAGTGAATCAACCACGGTCACCTCCTCCCACTAGTGAATCAACCACGGTCACCTCCTCCCACTAGTGAATCAACCACGGTCACCTCCTCCCACTAGTGAATCAACCACGGTCACCTCCTCCCCCGAGTGAATCAACCACGGTCACCTCCTCCCCCGAGTGAATCAACCACGGTCAGCTCCTCCCACTAGTGAATCAACCACGGTCACCTCCTCCCACTAGTGAATCAACCACGGTCACCTCCTCCCACTAGTGAATCAACCACGGTCACTTCCTCCCACTAGTGAATCAACCACGGTCACTTCCTCCCACTAGTGAATCAACCACGGTCACTTCCTCCCACTAGTGAATCAACCACGGTCACCTCCTCCCCCGAGTGAATCAACAACGGTCACTTCCTCCCACTAGTGAATCAACCACGCTCACTTCCTCCCACTAGTGAATCAACCACGCTCACTTCCTCTCACTAGTGAATCAACCACGGTCACTTCCTCCCACTAGTGAATCAACCACGGTCACTTCCTCCCACTAGTGAATCAACCACGGTCACTTCCTCCCACTAGTGAATCAACCACGGTCACTTCCTCCCACTAGTGAATCAACCACGGTCACTTCCTCCCACTAGTGAATCAACCACGGTCACTTCCTCCCACTAGTGAATCAACCGCGGTCACTTCCTCCCCGAGTGAATCAACCGCGGTCACTTCCTCCCACTAGTGAATCAACCACGGTCACTTCCTCCCACTAGTGAATCAACCACGGTCACTTCCTCCCACTAGTGAATCAACCACGCTCACTTCCTCCCACTAGTGAATCAACCACGCTCACTTCCTCTCACTAGTGAATCAACCACGGTCACTTCCTCCCACTAGTGAATCAACCACGGTCACTTCCTCCCACTAGTGAATCAACCACGGTCACTTCCTCCCACTAGTGAATCAACCACGTCACTTCCTCCACTAGTGAATCAACCACGGTCACTTCCTCCCACTAGTGAATCAACCACGGTCACCTCCTCCCACTAGTGAATCAACCACGGTCACCTCCTCCCACTAGTGAATCAACCACGGTCACTTCCTCCCACTAGTGAATCAACCACGGTCACCTCCTCCCCCGAGTGAATCAACAATGGTCACTTCCTCTCACTAGTGAATCAACCACGCTCACTTCCTCCCACTAGTGAATCAACCACGCTCACTTCCTCCCACTAGTGAATCAACCACGCTCACTTCCTCCCACTAGTGAATCAACCACGGTCACGTCCTCCCACTAGTGAATCAACCACGGTCACTTCCTCCCACTAGTGAATCAACCACGGTCACTTCCTCCCACTAGTGAATCAACCACGGTCACCTCCTCCCCCGAGTGAATCAACCACGGTCACTTCCTCCCACTAGTGAATCAACCACGGTCACTTCCTCCCACTAGTGAATCAACCACGGTCACTTCCTCCCACTAGTGAATCAACCACGGTCACTTCCTCCCACTAGTGAATCAACCACGGTCACCTCCTCCCCCGAGTGAATCAACCACGGTCACTTCCTCCCACTAGTGAATCAACCACGGTCACCTCCTCCCCCGAGTGAATCAACCACGGTCACTTCCTCCCACTAGTGAATCAACCACGGTCACTTCCTCCCACTAGTGAATCAACCACGGTCACTTCCTCCCACTAGTGAATCAACCACGGTCACTTCCTCCCACTAGTGAATCAACCACGGTCACTTCCTCCCACTAGTGAATCAACCCGGTCACCTCCTCCCACTAGTGAATCAACCACGGTCACCTCCTCCTCCGAGTGAATCAACCACGGTCACCTCCTCCTCCGAGTGAATCAACCACGGTCACCCCGAGTGAATCAACCACGGTCACCCCGAGTGAATCAACCACGGTCACCTCCTCCCACTAGTGAATCAACCAAGATGATAAAGCTCACACACTCCAAAAAAACAGCATTGCCTGATGGTTGTTCTACAAAGTCCCCCAAAAAAAGCTCAACTAAGTAGAAGCGAGGCTCTAGAGGTGGTATCAGGAACAGATTACGGGGAGGGGTGAGGAGAGGAGAGGGTAGAGAGAGGTGCCGGGGATGCCACTGTCAAATGGGACGTCATTAAAAATAACAAACGGGAAGAGTTAGCGGCGACATTTTGAAGAGGACTTTAGGAGAAGTCATTTTAAATCTGCTTGACAGAAACGTGGCTCAAGCAGGACCATATTGATGTGAACATTTTGATGGATACACTGTCATTTAGAGCAGATGGAGACAAAACAATGTCACATCAATCGATAGGCGGGGGAGGGAGGGGGGGGGGGCGGCATGTATCTTTGTAGATAATACTGGGGCCATGCAGTGTAATGTGATTTGAAATCTGCACCAGAGACTATGAGATTCTCCTTGTATCATTCACACCATTCTATCTCTACCATGCGATTTTGGAAAATGACCGTTATTCTGGTCTATGTGTCTGGATTTCACAATAAGGAAGCTGTTGACAGGATTACAGACTGTTTTCAATGCTGCGTTTTCCACAATCAACTGACCAGACAGTATTTGTGCTCTGGGATTTTAATAGGCTCTCTCTCCGCGCACCTCTCCTACTGCAACATTACGTCACTTGTCCAACTCGTGTCCTTGGATCAGTGTTATGGCAACGTAGAGGACGCATTTGAAGGCGATGTGCAGATCACCCATCTAGGAATCAGACTGTCTCCTACCGAGATGCAGGTGATACTCGGGAAAAACCCTGTAGAGAAATCTATTCCGGTATGGAAAGAGGAGAGTAGGGAGGAGCTCAAGGATTGCTTTGATGTCACAGACTAGGAGAGGTGTACTTTTGGCTCACGCAGGGATCCCCCACGAGGTGACAGACAGCATTACATCATCCAGTTCTGTGAGGAAACTGTCATTACAACAAGCCTTGGGTGTCTAAGGACTTGAAAATGTGCCTCGGTGAAAATATGTTTTTCATTCCTGAACGGAGATACTGATGCTGGAAATTAAGGAAATGAATTCAGGTCAAAAAATATGGAAAGTGGGCCTCCCAGGAGGCGCAGTGGTCTAGGGTTCACGCCCAGCCTCTGTCGCAGCCGGCCACGGCTGGGAGGTCCGTGGGGCGACGCACAATTGGCCTAGCGTCGTCCGGGTTAGGGAGGGTTTGGCCGGTAGGGATATCCTTGTCTCATCGCGCACCAGCGACTCCTGTGGCGTGCCGGGCGCAGTGCGCGCTAACCAAGGTCGCCAGGTGCACGGTGTTTCCTCCGACACATTGGTGCGGCTGGCTTCCGGGTTGGATGCGCTTCTGTGTTAAGAAGCAGTTGCGGCTTGGTTGGGTTGTGTATCGGAGGACGCATGACTTTCAACCTTCGTCTCTCCCAAGCCTGTACGGGAGTTGTAGCGATGAGACAAGATAGTTGGATACTACGAAATTGGGGAGAAAAAGGGGGTAAAATTTATTAATAAATATGGAAAGCAAAAAAAGGATTTCAAGGATAAAGTGGAGCAGAGGTTCTGTACAGGCAATCCAAGACAAGCATGGGACGGGTCTTAATGGAATGGTGGGGAGAGAAAGGAAAAGAGAGAACAATAACAGACTGTTCATCCTTTGTAAATGACCTTAACTGTTTTCATGGAAGATTTGATACTGTTGATTTCAAAGACGAATGTAAAACAAATATGTGAGATTATCCCCAAATCCTCTCCTGTCCCGATAACAGAGAACGAGGTGGGAACGAGGCTTGTTAATGATTAAGCCACACAAAGCACCCGGGCCCAGACGGACTACGGGGCAAAGTACTGAAGGTCTGCGCCGACTTGCTCAAGGGTGTCTTCACACGACTGTTTCAACTCCTACTGAGCACCTGTACAGTGCCAAAATCCTGGAAGGTGACGACCATTGTACCGGTGCCTAAGAAGTCAAGGTGCCAAAGCAGATCAAATGGACCCTGTGTGGAGGACAGTCGGCCGGTACAGTCCGGTGAGGGTCGTGGAGCCTGTGTAAGGACAGTCGGCCCAGTACAGTCCGGTGAGGGTCGTGGAGCCTGTGTAAGGACAGTCGGCCCAGTACAGTCCGGTGAGGGTCGTGGAGCCTGTGTAAGGACAGTCAGTAGAATAAAATATGAGGGACAATGCAGGTAGTCGGGGTAACCGTTTCAATAACTATTCAGATGTCTGATTTTATTTAACCCTTTATTTAACTTGGCAAGTCAATTAAGAACCAAAAATTCCTATTAACAATGACGGCCAAACCCGGACGATGCTGGGCCAATTGTGCACCGCACTATAGGACTCCCAATCACATCCGGATGTGATACAGTGTGCATTCGAACCAGGGACTGTAGTGACACCTCTTGCACTGAGATGCAGTACCTTAGACCACTGCTCCACTCGGGAGCTTATGGTTTGGTGGTAGAAGCTGTTCCGGGTCCTGTTGGTAGCAGACTTGGTGCATCAGTACTGCTTGTCATGGAGAGAGAACAGTATGACACAAGTATCTTAAGGCGAAGCTAGAACCATAGGATCCTAGAGTCAGGCAGGCAGGCAGACAGAGTCAGGCAGGCAGACAGACAGAGTCAGGCGATCCTATGATTCTAAGATGAACTTAGCCTTAAGATGCTATTGGGAATCCAGGCCCTAGACATTTTGTGAGTAATGTCTATCTGAGATGTTTCTGCGTGATGAGGCTCTTCCCCGCCCACCAATCACTGTCCCCTAGCGAGGTTTGTCGCCCGTCGTTGTGGTAGATGTTACTAAGCAGTGCTGCAGTGGTCATCATCAGGAGGAGATATTGATTTTCTCCAGGGGACGAGCTGAGCCAGCACTATTTATCATCACACCCCTGTTCCTAACCCCTTCTCTCTGTTTAACCCTCCTGTCTCTCCCTCTCTCTCTGTCTCTCCCTCGCCCTCTCTCCATCTCCCTCTCGCTGTCTCTCCCTCGCTGTCTCTCCCTCTCTCTGTCTCTCCGTCTCGCTCTCTCTCCGTCTCGCTCTCTCTCTCCGTCTCGCTCTCTCTCTCCGTCTCGCTCTCTCTCTGTCTCTCCATCTCCCTCTCTCTGTCTCTCCCTCGCTGTCTCTCCCTCACTCTCTCTCCCTCTCTCTGTCTCTCTGTCTCTCCCTCTCTCTCTGTTTCTCCCTCGCTCTCTCTCCATCTCCCTCTCTCTGTCTATCCCTCGCCCTCTCTCCATCTCCCTCTCTCTGTCTCTCCCTCGCTGTCTCTCCCTCGCTCTCTCTCCCTCTCTCTGTCTCTCCGTCTCGCTCTCTCTCCGTCTCGCTCTCTCTCCGTCTCGCTCTCTCTCCGTCTCGCTCTCTCTCTCCGTCTCGCTCCCTCGCTGTCTCTCCCTCGCTGTCTCTCCCTCGCTGTCTCTCCCTCGCTCTCTCTCCCTCTCTCTGTCTCTCCGTCTTGCTCTCTCTCCGTCTTGCTCTCTCTCCGTCTTGTACTCTCTCTCCGTCTCGCTCTCTCTCTGTCTCTCCCTCGCCCTCTCTCCGTCTCGCTCTCCCTCTCTCCGTCTCGCTCTCCCTCTCTCCGTCTCGCTCTCCCTCTCTCCGTCTCTCCCTCGCTCTCTCTGTCTCTCCGTCTCGCTCTCTCTCCGTCTCGCTCTCTCTCCGTCTCGCTCTCTCTCCGTCTCGCTCTCTCTCTGTCTCTCCCTCGCTCTCTCTCCGTCTCTCCCTCGCTCTCTCTCCCAACTCGCCATCTCTCATTCTCTCGTTTATCTGCGCCATCCATCTTTTTCTCGACGTCCCTCATTCTGTGTCTACCCCCCCACACCCCACCACTAAATCTAAAAACCTCCTCTCTCCCTCCCTCAGACTCCTCTCTGACAGGATGCCCAGGCCCTGATGCCAACACTGCGCCACAAAAGCTTCTTATCCTCGACGCTCGTTCTTACACCGCTGCAGTGGCCAACCGTGCCAAGGGAGGTGGCTGTGAGTGTGAAGGTCAGTACACACACGCAATACAGTGGATGGGATGTTGTCTCCTAACCTGGTTGTTTTGTCAGGCACCATACTCACATATGTCTCATCTTTTGTGCCTCCTAGTAGAACAGCCAGAGAGAGGTGTTACATCACCCCGTACTGTGGTTGTCATTCCTCCTAAGAGCTCCTGTTATTGAAGCCAGTCACATCGTGTCTGGTTGACCTTCAGAACTCCGTCAGTCTGACAGACTCGTGTGTTCTGAGCTGGGGGACAGCTAATGAATCAGGTTATCTAGGGGCGGGCAGGTAGCCTAACGGTTAAGAGCGATGGACCGGTAACCAAATGTCGCTGGGTTGAAATCCCCGTGCCGACCAGGTGAAAAACCTGTCGCTGTGCCCTTGAAGTGTACCTATGATGAATATTACAGGCCTCTCATCTTTTTAAGTGGGAGAACTTGCACAATTGGTGGCTGACTAAATACTTTTTTGCCCCACTGTACATGTTGACAGTCCCTAAGCAGCAGAGATGTACATGTTGACAGTCCCTAAGCAGTAGAGATGTACATGTTGACAGTCCCTAAGCAGTAGAGACGTACATGTTGACAGTCCCTAAGCAGTAGAGATATACATGTTGACGGTCCCTAAGCAGCAGAGATGTACTTGTTGACAGTCCCTAAGCAGCAGAGATGTACATGTTGACAGTCCCTAAGCAGGCAGAGACGTACATGTTGACAGTCCCTAAGCAGTAGAGATGTACATGTTGACAGTCCCTAAGCAGGCAGAGATGTACATGTTGACAGTCCCTAAGCAGGCAGAGATGTACATGTTGACAGTCCCTAAGCAGTAGAGATGTACATGTTGACAGTCCCTAAGCAGCAGAGATGTACATGTTGACAGTCCCTAAGCAGTACAGACGTACAGTGGGGCAAAAAAGTATTTAGTCAGCCACCAATTGTGCAAGTTCTCCCACTTAAAAAGATCAGAGAGGCCTGTAATTTTCATCATAGGTACACTTCAACTATGACAGACAAAATGAGAAAAAAAATCCAGAAAATCACATTGTAGGATTTTAATGAATTTATTTGCAAATTATGATGGAAAATAAGTATTTCAGAGTACTACCCTAACTGTAGTATGTTTCAGAGTACTATCCTAACTGTAGTATGTTTCAGATTACTATCCTAACTGTAGTATGTTTCAGAGTACTATCCTAACTGTAGTATGTTTCAGAGTACTACCCTAACTGTAGTATGTTTGAGAGTACTACCCTAACTGTAGTATGTTTCAGAGTACTACCCTAACTGTAGTATGTTTCAGAGTACTACCCTAACTGTAGTATGTTTCAGAGTACTACCCTAACTGTAGTATAATTGTGTATGTTTCAGAGTACTACCCTAACTGTAGTATGTTTCAGAGTACTACCCTAACTGTAGTATGTTTCAGAGTACTACCCTAACTGTAGTATGTTTCAGAGTACTATCCTAACTGTAGTATAATTGTGTATGTTTCAGAGTACTACCCTAACTGTAGTATGTTTCAGAGTACTACCCTAACTGTAGTATGTTTCAGAGTACTACCCTAACTGTAGTATGTTTCAGATTACTACCCTAACTGTAGTATGTTTCAGAGTACTACCCTAACTGTAGTATGTTTCAGAGTACTATCCTAACTGTAGTATAATGGTGTATGTTTCAGAGTACTACCCTAACTGTAGTATGTTTCAGAGTACTATCCTAACTGTAGTATGTTTCAGAGTACTATCCTAACTGTAGTATGTTTCAGAGTACTACCCTAACTGTAGTATGTTTCAGAGTACTACCCTAACTGTAGTATAATTCTGTATGTTTCAGAGTACTATCCTAACTGAAGTATGTTTCAGAGTACTATCCTAACTGTAGTATAATTGTGTATGTTTCAGAGTACTATCCTAACTGTAGTATGTTTCAGAGTACTACCCTAACTGAAGTATAATTCTGTATGTTTCAGAGTACTACCCTAACTGGAGTATAATGGTGTATGTTTCAGAGTACTATCCTAACTGTAGTATAATGGTGTATGTTTCAGAGTACTATCCTAACTGTAGTATGTTTCAGAGTACTATCCTAACTGTAGTATGTTTCAGAGTACTATCCTAACTGTAGTATGTTTCAGAGTACTATCCTAACTGTAGTATGTTTCAGAGTACTATCCTAACTGTAGTATGTTTCAGAGTACTACCCTAACTGTAGTATGTTTCAGAGTACTACCCTAACTGTAGTATGTTTCAGAGTACTACCCTAACTGTAGTATGTTTCAGAGTACTACCCTAACTGTAGTATAATTCTGTATGTTTCAGAGTACTACCCTAACTGGAGTATAATGGTGTATGTTTCAGAGTACTATCCTAACTGTAGTATAATGGTGTATGTTTCAGAGTACTACCCTAACTGTAGTATGTTTCAGAGTACTACCCTAACTGTAGTATGTTTCAGAGTACTACCCTAACTGTAGTATGTTTCAGAGTACTATCCTAACTGTAGTATGTTTCAGAGTACTATCCTAACTGTAGTATGTTTCAGAGTACTATCCTAACTGTAGTATGTTTCAGAGTACTACCCTAACTGTAGTATGTTTCAGAGTACTACCCTAACTGTAGTATGTTTCAGAGTACTACCCTAACTGTAGTATGTTTCAGAGTACTATCCTAACTGTAGTATAATTCTGTATGTTTCAGAGTACTATCCTAACTGTAGTATGTTTCAGAGTACTATCCTAACTGTAGTATGTTTCAGAGTACTACCCTAACTGCAGTATGTTTCAGAGTACTATCCTAACTGTAGTATAATTCTGTATGTTTCAGAGTACTACCCTAACTGGAGTATAATGGTGTATGTTTCAGAGTACTACCCTAACTGTAGTATGTTTCAGAGTACTACCCTAACTGTAGTATGTTTCAGAGTACTACCCTAACTGTAGTATGTTTCAGAGTACTACCCTAACTGTAGTATGTTTCAGAGTACTACCCTAACTGTAGTATGTTTCAGAGTACTACCCTAACTGTAGTATGTTTCAGAGTACTACCCTAACTGTAAGTATGTTTCAGAGTACTACCCTAACTGTAGTATGTTTCAGAGTACTACCCTAACTGTAGTATGTTTCAGAGTACTACCCTAACTGTAGTATGTTTCAGAGTACTACCCTAACTGTAGTATGTTTCAGAGTACTACCCTAACTGTAGTATGTTTCAGAGTACTACCCTAACTGTAGTATGTTTCAGAGTACTACCCTAACTGTAGTATGTTTCAGAGTACTACCCTAACTGTAGTATGTTTCAGAGTACTACCCTAACTGTAGTATGTTTCAGAGTACTACCCTAACTGTAGTATGTTTCAGAGTACTACCCTAACTGTAGTATGTTTCAGAGTACTACCCTAACTGTAGTATGTTTCAGAGTACTACCCTAACTGTAGTATGTTTCAGAGTACTACCCTAACTGTAGTATGTTTCAGAGTACTACCCTAACTGTAGTATGTTTCAGAGTACTACCCTAACTGTAGTATGTTTCAGAGTACTACCCTAACTGTAGTATGTTTCAGAGTACTACCCTAACTGTAGTATGTTTCAGAGTACTACCCTAACTGTAGTATGTTTCAGAGTACTACCCTAACTGTAGTATGTTTCAGAGTACTATCCTAACTGTAGTATGTTTCAGAGTACTATCCTAACTGTAGTATGTTTCAGAGTACTATCCTAACTGTAGTATGTTTCAGAGTACTATCCTAACTGTAGTATAATGGTGTATGTTTCAGAGTACTATCCTAACTGTAGTATAAATCTATATGTTTCAGAGTACTACCCTAACTGTGAGGTGATGTTCATGGGCATGGCCAACATCCACTCCATTAGGAACAGCTTCCAGTCCCTCCGAGCCGTCTGCAGCCAGATCCCTGACCCGGGCAAGTAAGTGGATCCCTCTGACATCTCTCCCTTATCTCTACCATCCCTCAGTCCCCTTCTCCAGGCCTCAGTAAGTTTACACCAGGGAGGGAGGGAGGGAGGGACTAGCTGTTTGTCCAAAGTGTCTTTGTGGTGTTCATGTATTTTTGCATGTCAGACCTGCATTCAAATACTATTTGAAATCATTTGCAACTACTTAAGCTGTGCTTTACTGAACTTGCCAGTCACACACTAGACAAGCAATAGAAAAATACCCAGGAGTGCAAAACCCGGCCCGCCTGCGACTCCAGGCAGACTAAAGCAAACGTTTAAAGTGCTCGAAAGATTTCAAATAGTATTTGAACCCACATGTTGTGTGTGTATGTCTCCTTGCATGTGGACAGTGCATGTCCCAACCTGTAATGAGTGATGCACACAGAGGGCTGTTCTAGTGGCAGAGTTCCTGGTATTCTAAAAGAGGTGCTGTAGTGACCCCCTTTTTTAAAAATGCCACATCTAGGTCAGGGGCTCCACGCCCTCTCCCCGATGTCAGGGTTGTCCCCGGTTACCCAACCCAGGCTGTGTTTTTGTTATTTACCTTCAGAAGGAAATACATTCTAGAACCTTCTAGACCTGTTCTCATTGGTCGCCCCTCGGGTGTGTGCATTCACAGCTGGCTGTCTGCTCTGGAGAGCACCCGTTGGCTGCAGCACCTGTCCGTCATGCTGAAGGCAGCCACTCTGGTGTGCTCTGCGGTGGAAAGGGAGGGACGTCCTGTCCTGGTGCATTGTTCAGACGGTTGGGACCGTACCCCTCAGATTGTGGCTCTCGCCAAGATCCTGCTGGACCCGTTCTATCGGACGCTAGAGGTACACACAAAACACTGTGATGTACACACAAACACTGTGAGGTACACACAAAACACTGTGATGCAATGATGAAAACGGTGTGCTTCACTTTAACCCTGATGAAACTATTGTCAGGTTTTCTGTTCTGATAGTATGTTGACGGTATAACCAGTTTCACACATCCCATTTGAATTTACCAACGACCACAAAAAAACAGTGGTTTTATTTACACATGTTACAATGGAGCACTTTGTCAGTTTACAATAAAAGAGGGAGGGAGGGAGGGAGGGAGAGAGACAACGAGAGAGGGAGAGAGTGAGACACAGAGGGAGAGAGTGAGACACACACACAGAGAGAGAGAGAGAGAGAGACACAGAGAGAACTGTATAGTGTTGGATCCGACTTGTCCTCCCTCCTCTTCAGGGTTTCCAGGTACTGGTGGAGACGGAGTGGTTGGACTACGGTCATAAGTTTGGCGACCGCTGTGGTCACCAGGAGGATGCCGTCGACGTGAGTGAGCAGTGCCCGGTTTTCCTCCAGTGGCTGGACTGTGTTCATCAGCTGTTCAAACAGTTCCCCTGCCTCTTCGAGTTCAACGAAGCCTTCCTGGTACGTACACTACACCTTGACTTTACCATCTCTCTCTCTCTCTCTCTTTTTCTTTGTCAAGCTCTCTTCTTCTCTCGTTCTCTCTCTCTCTCTCTCTCTCTCTCTCTCTCTCTCTCTCTTTATCTCCTTCTTTGTCAAGCTCTCTTTTCTTCACACATTCTCTCTCTTCACACATTCTCTCTCTCTCTCTCTCTCTCTCTCTCGTTCTCTCTCTCTCGTTCTCTCTCTCTCTCGTTCTCGTTCTCTCTCGTTCTCTCTGCTCTTGCCTAATCTCTCTTTCTCTCCTACACACGGTCTGTTTGGAGAGGCAGCCACAATTTACTAGTCTTTGTTGGCCTTTAAGACCTTTCTTAAAGATCATTTAAGGTTTCTACATGAAATACTACTGTGTAGTAGATTAGGAGCATACTGTTACTGTGTAGTAGTTTAGGAGCGTACTGTGACTGTGTAGTAGTTTAGGAGCGTACTGTGACTGTGTAGTAGTTTAGGAGCGTACTGTGTAGTAGATTAGGAGCGTACTGTGACTGTAGTAGTTTAGGAGCGTACTGTGTAGTAGATTAGGAGCGTACTGTTACTGTGTAGTAGTTTAGGAGCGTACTGTTACTGTGTAGTAGATTAGGAGCGTACTGTGTTCTGTGTAGTAGTTTAGGAGCGTACTGTGACTGTGTAGTAGTTTAGGAGCATACTGTGACTGTGTAGTAGTTTAGGATTGTTACTGTGTAGTAGATTAGGAGCGTACTGTGTTCTGTGTAGTAGTTTAGGAGCGTACTGTGACTGTGTAGTAGTTTAGGAGCATACTGTTACTGTGTAGTAGATTAGGAGCGTACTGTTACTGTGTAGTAGATTAGGAGCGTACTGTTACTGTGTAGTAGATTAGGAGCGTACTGTTACTGTGTAGTAGTTTAGGATTGTTACTGTGTAGTAGATTAGGAGCGTACTGTGTTCTGTGTAGTAGTTTAGGAGCGTACTGTGACTGTGTAGTAGTTTAGGAGCATACTGTTACTGTGTAGTAGTTTAGGAGCGTACTGTGACTGTGTAGTAGTTTAGGATTGTTACTGTGTAGTAGATTAGGAGCGTACTGTGTTCTGTGTAGTAGTTTAGGAGCATACTGTGTTCTGTGTAGTAGTTTAGGAGCATACTGTTACTGTGTAGTAGTTTAGGAGAGTACTGTGACTGTGTAGTAGTTTAGGAGCGTACTGTGACTGTGTAGTAGTTTAGGAGCGTACTGTGACTGTGTAGTAGTTTAGGAGTGTGACTGTCTAGTAGTTTAGGAGTGTGACTGTCTGGTAGTTTAGGAGCATACTGTGTAGTAGTTTAGGAGTGTTACTGTGTAGTAGTTTAGGAGTGTTACTGTGTAGTAGTTTAGGAGTGTTACTGTGTAGTAGTTTAGGAGTGTTACTGTTTAGGAGTGTTACTGTGTAGTAGTTTAGGAGTGTTACTGTGTAGTAGTTTAGGAGTGTTACTGTGTAGTAGTTTAGGAGTGTTACTGTTTAGGAGTGTTACTGTGTAGTAGTTTAGGAGCGGAGTGTTACTGTGTAGTAGTTTAGGAGCGGAGTGTTACTGTGTAGTAGTTTAGGAGCGGAGTGTTACTGTGTAGTAGTTTAGGAGTGTTACTGTGTAGTAGTTTAGGAGCGTACTGTTACTGTGTAGTAGTTTAGGAGTGTTACTGTGACTGTGTTCTGTGTAGTAGTTTAGGAGTGTTACTGTGTAGTAGTTTAGGAGTGTTACTGTGTAGTAGTTTAGGAGTGTTACTGTGTAGTAGTTTAGGAGTGTTACTGTGTAGTAGTTTAGGAGTGTTACTGTGTAGTAGTTTAGGAGTGTTACTGTGTAGTAGTTTAGGAGTGTTACTGTGTAGTAGTTTAGGAGCGTACTGTGTAGTAGTTTAGGAGCGTACTGTTACTGTGTAGTAGTTTAGGAGCGTACTGTGACTGTGTTCTGTGTAGTAGTTTAGGAGTGTTACTGTATATATTAAGGAATGTGTAAAGGCCTAACGTGTGTGTTTTTGTTCCTCTCCCCCAGGTCAAGCTGGTGCAGCACACGTACTCGTGTCTGTACGGGACGTTCCTGTGTAACAACGGGCGGGAGAGAGAGGTCCGCAACATCCACAACCGCACCTGCTCCGTCTGGTCTCTGCTCCGCTCCGGCAACAAGAACTTCCAGAACTTCCTCTTTATCCCCGGTCATGATATGGTACCCACTACTGTCCCCTCTCCTCTCTTCTCTCCTGTCTTCTCTTCTCTCCTGTCTTCTCCTGTCTTCTCCTCTCTTCTCCTCTCTCCTCTCCTGTCTTCTCTGCTCTCCTGTCTTCTCCTCTTCTCTCCTGTCTTCTCCTCTTCTCTCCTGTCTTCTCCTCTGCTCTCCTGTCTTCTCCTCTGCTCTCCTGTCTTCTCCTCTGCTCTCCTGTCTTCTCCTCTGCTCTCCTGTCTTCTCCTCTGCTCTCCTGTCTTCTCCTCTGCTCTCCTGTCTTCTCCTCTGCTCTCCTGTCTTCTCCTCTGCTCTCCTGTCTTCTCCTCTGCTCTCCTGTCTTCTCCTCTCTTCTCTCCTCTCTTCTCCTGTCCTGGTTATTAACAGAGGGATCAGGTGTGCTTCACATGTCCTTGGTATGACCTTTTTCAAACAATTCCATTTAGTATAACCCCTCGTCCAGTTTTATCTGCTACGGGTTAAAGAAGGAAAGATGTACAATATATTCAGTGGATGAGCACCAATAGCGCAGTGGATGAGCACCAATAGCGCATATATATATATATGAACAGGCAGTTAACCCACTGTTCCTAGGCCGTCATTGTAAATAAGAATTTGTTCTTAACTGACTTGCCTGGTTAGATAAAGGTAAAAAAAAAGAAAGAAATAAACATTAAGAATAAAATAAGAAAAATAATATCTTACAGGAAAGCCTCAGATGAAAACATTAAACATCAACTATTTACAAGAACATAAATATTGTATATATTATATATAAATATATATAGATATTATATATAAATATTAGCATACATATAGATATATATATAGAGCTAGATATAGATATATAGAGATAGATCTATATAGATATATATATAGAGCTAGAGATAGATATATAGAGATAGATCTATATAGATATATATATAGAGCTAGATATAGATATATAGAGATAGATCTATATAGATATATATATAGAGCTAGAGATAGATATATAGAGATAGATCTATATAGATATATATATAGAGCTAGAGATAGATATATAGAGATAGATCTATATAGATATATATATAGAGCTAGAGATAGATATATAGAGATAGATCTATATAGATATATATCTATATAGATATAGGGGGCCGAATACTTTCGCAAGGCACTGTATCTATATAGATAGATAGATATATATTAGCATACATATATTATTGTTAGTATGTATTTATTTTGTATTTACTATACGGTGCATTGTCGTGCTGAAACAGGGAAGAACCTTCCCCAAACTGTTGCCACAAAGTTGGAAGCACAGAATCTTCTAGAGTGTCATTGTATGTTGTAACGTTAAGATTTCCCTTCACTGGAATTATTCTTCCTCCACCAAACTTTACAGTTGGCACTATGCATTCGGGCAGGTAACGTTCTCCCGGTATCCGCCAAAACCCAGATTCGTTCGTCGGACTGCCAGATGGTGAAGCGTGATTCATCACTCCACAGAACGCGTTTCCACTCCTCCAGAGTCCAATGGCGGCGAGCTTTACACCACTATAGCCGGCTGCTCGGCCATGTAAACCCATTTCATGAAGAGATTTTTACGCGCTTCAACGCTTGGAGGTCACGTTTGTGAGCTTGTGTGGCCTACCACTTCGCGGCGTAGCCGTTGTTACTCCTAAACGTTTCCGTCTTCACAATAACAGCAGTTGACCGGGGAAGCTCTAGCAGGGCAGAAATTTGACGAACTGACTAGGTGGAAAGGTGGCAACCTATGACAGTGCCACGTTGAAAATCACTAAGCTCTTCTGTACGGGCCATTCTAATGCCAATGTTTGTCTATGGAAATTGCATTGTTGTGTGTTCGATTTTATACACCTGTCAGCAACGGATGTGGCTGAAATAGCCGAATCCACTAATTTGAAGGGGTGTCCAACATTTTAAATGGCTTTACTGAGACAAAAAGTTATTTGTGTTTTTTTTATTGACCTCCGACCTCTGCTCCTACCTGTCCCCTGTGTCCAGGTGTTGCAGCCGGTGTGCCACACCCGGGCCCTGCAGCTGTGGACGGCCGTCTACCTACCCACCTCCTCCCCCTGCACCTCTGCCGAGGACGCCATGGAGCTCTACCTGTCCCCCAGCGTACAGGGAGACGAGCTCACCTCACGGTCCCTGGACAGGTGGGCCTATCCACTCACTCTATTCTTCTCTCTGTCCACTCACTCTATTCTTCTCTCTGTCCACTCACTCTATTCCTCTCTCTCTATTCTTCTCTCTCTGTCCACTCACTCTGTTCTTCTCTCTGTCTACTCACTCTATTCTTCTCTCTCTGTTCTTCTCTCTCTATTCTTCTCTCTCTCTGTTCCTTCACTCTATTCTTCTCTCTATATTCTTCTCTCTCTGTCCACTCACTCTATTCTTCTCTCTCTGTCCACTCACTCTGTTCTTCTCTCTCTGTCCACTCACTCTATTCTTCTCTCTCTGTCCACTCACTCTATTCTTCTCTCTCTGTCCACTCACTCTATTCTTCTCTCTCTGTCCACTCACTCTATTCTTCTCTCTCTGTCCACTCACTCTGTTCTTCTCTCTCTGTCCACTCACTCTGTTCTTCTCTCTCTGTCCACTCACTCTGTTCTTCTCTCTCTGTCCACTCACTCTGTTCTTCTCTCTCTGTCCACTCACTCTGTTCTTCTCTCTCTGTCCACTCACTCTGTTCTTCTCTCTCTGTCCACTCACTCTGTTCTTCTCTCTCTGTCCACTCACTCTGTTCTTCTCTCTCTGTCCACTCACTCTGTTCTTCTCTCTCTGTCCACTCACTCTGTTCTTCTCTCTCTGTCCACTCACTCTGTTCTTCTCTCTCTGTCCACTCACTCTGTTCTTCTCTCTCTCTGTCCACTCACTCTGTTCTTCTCTCTCTGTTCACTCACTCTGTTCTTCTCTCTCTGTTCACTCACTCTGTTCTTCTCTCTCTGTCCACTCACTCTGTTCTTCTCTCTCTGTCCACTCACTCTGTTCTTCTCTCTCTGTCCACTCACTCTGTTCTTCTCTCTCTATTCTTCTCTCTCTCTGTCCACTCACTCTATTCTTCTCTCTCTCTGTCCACTCACTCTATTCTTCTCTCTCTCTGTCCACTCACTCTATTCTTCTCTCTCTGTCTCTTAGTGTATTTGTAAAAACATTGACTTTAATTATATCTCCTTGTATCTCTTGAGCTCTTGTCTTTTCAAGGATTTATTTGAGTTATTGATTTAAGGATTTACTCACAGTGGGGGTAAATCAAGATGAACAGGCTCATGGTGAAAACTGCATGTGCGGCTCTGTATCTACAGCTCTAGTGTTTTTAGAAAAGGCTCCTCAACAGCTTCTACCACCAAGCCATAAGACTGCTAAACAATGAGTCAAATGGCCACCCAGACTATTTACATTGACACTCTATTTGATTTGTACACTGCTGCTACTCCCTGTTTATTATCTATGTAAAGTCACTTCACCCCTACCTACATGTACATGTACGCCTGCCCTCTAGTGGTACAGCAGGGAAGGTCACCTGCCTGCCCTCTAGTGGTACAGCAGGGAAGGTCACCCGCCTGCCCTCTAGTGGTACAGCAGGGAAGGTCACCTGCCTGCCCTCTAGTGGTACAGCAGGGAAGGTCACCCGCCTGCCCTCTAGTGGTACAGCAGGGAAGGTCACCTGCCTGCCCTCTAGTGGTACAGCAGGGAAGGTCACCTGCCTGCCCTCTAGTGGTACAGCAGGGAAGCTCACCTGCCTGCCCTCTAGTGGTACAGCAGGGAAGCTCACCTGCCTGCCCTCTAGTGGTACAGCAGGGAAGCTCACCTGCCTGCCCTCTAGTGGTACAGCAGGGAAGCTCAACCTGCCTGCCCTCTAGTGGTACAGCAGGGAAGCTCACCTGCCTGCCCTCTAGTGGTACAGCAGGGAAGGTCACCCGCCTGCCCTCTAGTGGTACAGCAGGGAAGGTCACCCGCCTGCCCTCTAGTGGTACAGCAGGGAAGGTCACCCCGCCTGCCCTCTAGTGGTACAGCAGGGAAGGCCACCCGCCTGCCCTCTAGTGGTACAGCAGGGAGGCTCACCTGCCTGCCCTCTAGTGGTACAGAAGGGAAGCTCACCTGCCTGCCCTCTAGTGGTACAGCAGGGAGGCTCACCTGCCTGCCCTCTAGTGGTACAGCAGGGAGGCTCACCTGCCTGCCCTCTAGTGGTACAGAAGGGAAGCTCACCTGCCTGCCCTCTAGTGGTACAGAAGGGAAGCTCACCTGCCTGCCCTCTAGTGGTACAGCAGGGAAGCTCACCTGCCTGCCCTCTAGTGGTACAGAAGGGAAGCTCACCTGCCTGCCCTCTAGTGGTACAGAAGGGAAGCTCACCTGATTTAATGAAGCTCCACCACTTTCATTAACTTGAGATTTGTATTTATACCCCTCTGTGCAGGCTTCCTAAAACTCGCTCCATGGACAACCTGGTGTCTGCCTTTGAGAACGGGGTGGCCCTCACCCGCACCTCCAGCGACCCCAACCTCAACAAGCACTGTCAGGAGGGCCGTACTGCCCATGGCCTGGAGCCTATGGCTTCTGTAGGAGGAGGGGCCGCACCCGACAGCCCCGAGGACATCAGCCCTGACACGGGATTGGAAAGCGACGACTCGGAGGTGGAGCCTGTCACTCAGACTCCTCCTACCACACCCGTGGAGATGGAGCAGAGGGAAGAGGGCTTCGAGGAGGCGGAGATGAGAGAGGAGATCTGTCTCACCACCCAGCCCCTCCCCCCCATCGCTCTGGAGCAGGGTAACCCCCACTTCCCCCCTCTCCCCCTGCTCACACCCCTCCTCCACCAGGCCCTCTCCCAGACCACTAACCCCCGGTTCCTCCCCCTCGACTGCCACATCTGACGGCCTCGGTCACTACCCGTCCTGCCTGCATACCATCACCACCTGCCTGGAAGGGCCCACTGCCAGCAGCCGTTCTGAACGGGCCTATCACCAACGGCCTCCAGAACGCCCCCTCCGCTTCTGCAGAGCTGCCGGCACTCGAGCAGCTAGTTCCCACGTTCCCTACGGCCATGGAGGACTCCACTGAGACGCTCACGGACGAAGCAGAGGTCCCACCAACGCTGCCCCCTAGAATCAGAGAAAGTCTAGGCCAGCCCAAAGCCACAGAATGGGCCTTACCCGAGACCCAGCGAGAGGAGAGAGAGGGGAAGAGGACCGAGAGTATGAGTGGTAGAAACTTAGTGCCTCTGAGAGAGTATGTGGTAGCAGTACCAACATCAGAAGAAGCAGCATCCTCCGCCTCCACAGTGCCCCCTGTTGACAACAGCCAGGCTGTGGCATTGCGACGCCCGGTCTCCCAGAACCAACTGCGTGTCAGTGAGGAGCTGTCTCTGCTGGGCTCTCACTGGGACAGTGTCCAGGGCATGGTCCAGTCTGCCTGCAGCACTGCTGCCAGCCACTCTGGCCTCTCAGCCAACCTCTCGTCAGGCTTCTGTCGTGCCCTCCAGCCCACGGCCTACCAGAGCCGACGCCTGGCTGGCAAGCTACTGCGCACCCAGGGCATGGCCGTGCCTAACGGGGGTTGGCAGTACGGCCGAAGGGAGAGGGAGGAGAGGGTTCGCTCCTCGGCTCCAGCCCCAGTCAGCTCCAGCCCTGTCAAGTCAGGGTCCAGCTGGCTCTCTGCAGTCAGAAGCAGCTCGGGCTACGCTGCCATCATGGGCCCAACCACCACCAGCTCACCCCCAACCTTTTCAACCTGCCAACTCCTCCCAGCCTCCCCTTGCTCCTCAGCCTCCCCCCAGCCCCACCCGGCCTACCTGGATGATGATGGTCTGCCGGTGCCTGTGGACGCCGTGCAGCAGCGCCTCAGGCAGATGGAGGCGGGGTATAAACAGGAAGTGGAGGTGCTGAGAAGCCAGGTGCGCCAGCTGCAGATGAGGCTGGAGAGGAAACAGTACAGCACACCGCCCTCCGAGCCTGACGTCGACTACGAGGACGACATTGTGAGTAGCTGTCCTACCTGGACTTTGAACAGTACCTCAATGTGTTATTACTGTGTTGTGAAAGGATGTAGGTCATTACTAAATACTTCATAATTACAACCCAAATGTTAACTCTAGTGGAATTACACTTCAATAGAGAGAGTAATAATAACCAAACGTTGCACGTCTCCCTCCCTCCCTCTCGTCACGTCTCCCTCCCTCCCTCTCGCCACGTCTCCCTCCCTCCCTCTCGCCACGTCTCCCTCCCTCCCTCTCGCCACGTCTCCCTCCCTCTCGCCACGTCTCCCTCCCTCCCTCTCGCCACGTCTCCCTCCCTCCCTCTCGCCACGTCTCCCTCCCTCCCTCTCGCCACGTCTCCCTCCCTCCCTCTCGCCACGTCTCCCTCCCTCCCTCTCGCCACGTCTCCCTCCCTCCCTCTCGTCACGTCTCCCTCCCTCCCTCTCGTCACGTCTCCCTCCCTCCCTCTCGTCACGTCTCCCTCCCTCCCTCTCGTCACGTCTCCCTCCCTCCCTCTCGTCACGTCTCCCTCCCTCCCTCTCGTCACGTCTCCCTCCCTCCCTCTCGCCACGTCTCCCTCCCTCCCTCTCGCCACGTCTCCCTCCCTCCCTCTCGCCACGTCTCCCTCCCTCCCTCTCGCCACGTCTCCTCCCTCCCTCTCGCCACGTCTCCCTCCCTCCCCTCTCGTCACCCCACCCTCCCCCCTCCCCCCTCCTCTCGCCACGTCACCCTCCCTCCCTCTCGTCACCCACCCTCCCTCCCTCCCTCTCGCCACGTCTCCCTCCCTCCCTCCCTCTCGCCACGTCACCCACCCTCCCTCCCTCCCTCTCGCCACGTCACCCTCCCTCCCTCTCGCCACGTCACCCTCCCTCCCTCTCGCCACGTCACCCTCCCTCCCTCTCGCCACGTCACCCTCCCTCCCTCTCGTCTCGTCACCCTCCCTCTCGTCACCCTCCCTCCCTCTCGTCACCCTCCCTCCCTCTCGTCACGTCTCCCTCCCTCCCTCCCTCTCGCCACGTCTCCCTCCCTCCCTCTCGTCACGTCTCCCTCCCTCCCTCTCGCCACGTCTCCCTCCCTCCCTCTCGTCACGTCTCCCTCCCTCCCTCCCTCTCGTCACGTCTCCCTCCCTCCCTCCCTCTCGTCACGTCTCCCTCCCTCCCTCCCTCCCTCTCGTCACGTCTCCCTCCCTCCCTCTCGTCACGTCTCCCTCCCTCCCTCTCGCCACGTCTCCCTCCCTCCCTCTCGTCACGTCTCCCTCCCTCCCTCTCGCCACGTCTCCCTCCCTCCCTCTCGCCACGTCTCCCTCCCTCCCTCTCGTCACGTCTCCCTCCCTCCCTCTCGCCACGTCTCCCTCCCTCCCTCTCGCCACGTCTCCCTCCCTCCCTCTCGCCACGTCTCCCTCCCTCCCTCTCGCCACTCTCCCTCCCTCCCTCTCCCACGTCTCCCTCCTCCCTCTCGCCACGTCTCCCTCCCTCCCTCTCGTCACGTCTCCCTCCCTCCCTCTCGTCACGTCTCCCTCCCTCCCTCTCGTCACGTCTCCCTCCCTCCCTCTCGTCACGTCTCCCTCCCTCCCTCTCGTCACGTCTCCCTCCCTCCCTCTCGTCACGTCTCCCTCCTCCCTCTCGTCACGTCTCCCTCCCTCCCTCTCGTCACGTCTCCCTCCCTCCCTCTCGTCACGTCTCCCTCCCTCCCTCTCGTCACGTCTCCCTCCCTCCCTCTCGTCACGTCTCCCTCCCTCCCTCTCGCCACGTCTCCCTCCCTCCCTCTCGCCACGTCTCCCTCCCTCCCTCTCGCCACGTCTCCCTCCCTCCCTCTCGCCACGTCTCCCTCCCTCCCTCTCGCCACGTCTCCCTCCCTCCCTCTCGCCACGTCTCCCTCCCTCCCTCTCGCCACGTCTCCCTCCCTCCCTCTCGTCACCCCACCCTCCCTCCCTCCCTCCCTCTCGCCACGTCACCCTCCCTCCCTCTCGTCACCCACCCTCCCTCCCTCCCTCTCGCCACGTCTCCCTCCCTCCCTCCCTCTCGCCACGTCACCCACCTCCCTCCCTCTCGCCACGTCACCCTCCCTCCCTCTCGCCACGTCACCCTCCCTCCCTCTCGTCTCGTCACCCTCCCTCCCTCCCTCTCGTCACCCTCCCTCCCTCTCGTCACCCTCCCTCGCTCTCGTCTCGTCTCCCTCCCTCCCTCTCGCCACGTCACCCTCCCTCCCTCCCTCTCGTCTCCCTCCCTCCCTCTCGCCACGTCACCCTCCCTCCCTCTCGTCTCGTCTCCCCTCCCTCCCTCTCGTCTCCCTCCCTCTCGCCACCCTCCCTCTCGTCTCGTCGCCCTCCCTCCCTCTCGTCTCGTCACCCTCCCTCCCTCTCGTCTCGTCACCCTCCCTCCCTCTCGTCTCGTCACCCTCCCTCTCGTCTCGTCACCCTCCCTCCCTCTCGTCACCCTCCCTCCCTCTCGTCTCGTCTCCCTCCCTCCCTCTCGCCACGTCTCCCTCCCTCCCTCTCGTCTCGTCTCCCTCCCTCCCTCTCGTCTCCCTCCCTCCCTCTCGCCACGTCACCCTCCCTCCCTCTCGTCTCGTCTCCCTCCCTCCCTCTCGCCACGTCACCCTCCCTCCCTCTCGTCTCGTCTCCCTCCCTCCCTCTCGTCTCCCTCCCTCCCTCTCGCCATGTCTCCCTCCCTCTCGCCACCCTCCCTCTCGTCTCGTCGCCCTCCCTCTCGTCTCGTCACCCTCCCTCCCTCTCGTCTCGTCGCCCTCCCTCCCTCTCGTCTCGTCGCCCTCCCTCCCTCTCGTCTCGTCGCCCTCCCTCCCTCTCGTCTCGTCGCCCTCCCTCCCTCTCGTCTCGTCGCCCTCCCTCCCTCTCGTCTCGTCACCCTCCCTCCCTCTCGTCTCGTTGACCTGTGTCCTCTCCGTCTCCAGACTTGTCTGCGTGAGTCAGACGACAGTGATGAGGAGGACAGTCTGTCAGACCACAGCGAGGACCGTTTCTCAGAGGGCAGCTGGGACAGAGTGGAGCAGAAGGACACAGAGGTCAGCGTTCCTCATAGTCTACTGCAGGTTTCTCTCTCTACTGCTTCTTATATATAACCATACCACAATACCCCACCACCCCAATACCATACCACAATACCCCGCCACCCCAATACCATACCCCAATACCCCATTACCTAGCCCCCTAACCCCAATACCCCACCACCACAATACCCCACCACCCCAATACCATACCCCATTACCTAGCCCCCTAACTCCAATACCCCACCCCCTAACCCCAAATCCCCACCACCTAACCCCAATACCCCAACACCTAACCCCAATACCCCACCACCTAGCCCCCTAACCCCAATACCCTATCCCAATAACCCACCATCTAGCCCCCTAACCCCACCACCTAGCCACCTTACCCCACTACCTAGCCCCCTAAATCCAATACCCCAACACCTAACCCCAACACCTAGCCCCCTAACCCCAATACCCCACTACCATAACCCATTACCTAGCCCCCTAACTCCAATACCCCACCACCTAGCCCCCTAAACCCAATACCCCACCACCCCAATACCTAACCCCAATACCCCACCACCTAGCCCCTTAACCCCAATCCCCCCCACCCCAATACCTAACCCCAATAACCTACCACCTAGCCCCTTAACCCCAATACCTAACCCCAATACCCCACCATCTAGCCCCCTAACTCCAATACCCCACCACCTAGCCCCCTATCCCAATAACCCACCATCTAGCCCCCTAACCCCACCACCTAGCCCCCTAACCCCAATACCCTATCCCAATAACCCACCATCTAGCCCCCTAACCCCACCACCTAGCCCCCTAACCCCAATACCCTATCCCAATAACCCACCATCTAGCCCCCTAACCCCACCACCTAGCCCCCTAACCCCAACACCTAACCCCAATACCCCACCACCTAGCCCCCTAAATCCAATACCCCAACACCTAACCCCAATACCCCACCACCTAGCCCCCTAAATCCAATACCCCAATACCCCACCACCTAGCCCCCTAAATCCAATACCCCAACACCTAACCCCAATACCCCAACACCTAGCCCCCTAACCCCAATACCCCAACACCTAACCCCAACACCTAGCCCCCTAACCCCAATATCCCAACACCCCAACACCTAACCCCAATACCCCACCACCCCACTACCATACCCCAATACCCCATTACCTAGCCCCCTAAACCCAATACCCCACTACCATACCCCAATACCCCACTACCTAGCCCCCTAACTCCAATACCCCACCACCCCAATACCCCCCCACCCCAATACCTAACCACAATACCCCACCACCTAGCCCCTTAACCCCAATACCCCATTACCTAACCCCAATACCCCATTACCTAACCCCAACACCTAGCCCCCTAACCCCAACACCTAGCCCCAATACCCTACCCCAATACCCAACACCACCACCTAGCCCCCTAATCCCACCACCTAGCCCCCTAACCACAATACCTAGCCCACCCATTTTCACCTACCTCATCCCCATACTGTTTTTATTTATTTACTTTTCTGCTCTTTTGCACGCCAATATCTCCACCTGTACATGACCATCTGATCATTCATCACTCCAGTGTTAATCTGCAAAATTGTAATTATTTGCCTACCTCCTCATGCCTTCTGCACACATTGTATATAGACTCCCCCTTTGTTTTCTACTGTGTTATTGACTTGTTTATTGTTTACTCCATGTGTAACTCTGTGTTGTCTGCTCACACTGCTATGCTTTATCTTGGCCAGGTCGCAGTTGCAAATGAGAACTTGTTCTCAACTAGCCTACCTGGTTAAATAAAGGTGTTCTCAACTAGCCTACCTGGTTAAATAAAGGTGTTCTCAACTAGCCTACCTGGTTAAATAAAGGTGTTCTCAACTAGCCTACCTGGTTAAATAAAGGTGTTCTCAACTAGCCTACCTGGTTAAATAAAGGTGTTCTCAACTAGCCTACCTGGTTAAATAAAGGTGTTCTCAACTAGCCTACCTGGTTAAATAAAGGTTAAATAAATTAAATAAATTAAATAAAAAACACCCCACCACCTAGCCCCCTAACCCCACCACCTAGCCCCCTAACCCCACCACCCAACACCAACACCTAGCCCCCTAACCCCAACACCTAGCCCCCTAACCCCAACACCTAGCCCCCTAACCCCAATACCCAACACCTAGCCCCCTAACACCCAACACCTAGCCCCCTAACCCTAACACCTAGCCCCTTAACCCTAACACCTAACCCCCTAATCCCAACACCCTAACTCCCTAATCCCAATACCCAACACCTAACCCCCTTATCCCAACACCCTACCACCTAACCCCCTAATCCCAACACATACCCTGGAGTGGTAGTGTAGCCTAGTGGTTAGAGCGTTGGACTAGTAACTGAAAGGTTGCAAGTTTGAATCCCCGAGCTGACAAGGTACAAATCTGTCGTTCTGCCCCTGAACAGGCAGTTAACCCACTGTTCCTTGGGCCGTCATTGAAAATAAGAATTTGTTCTTAACTGACTTGCCTAGTAAAATAAAGGTAAAATAAAAATAGCCCCCTAACCCCAATACCTAATCCCAATACCCAACACCCTACCACCTAAATCCCAACACATAGCCCCCTAATCCCAACACCTAACCCCTACCTCTAACCTTATACTACATTGAACACTACAGCCCCTCCCACTCTCCTTTTACCTTTCTGCCCCAGATACCCATCTGCCGCACACTGTTCTAATGTCTGTGTGTGTGTGTGTGTGTGTGTGTGTGTGTGTGTGTGTGTGTGTAGGTCACGAGGTGGGTGCCTGATCACATGGCCTCTCATTGTTTCAACTGTGACTGTGAATTCTGGATGGCCAAGAGACGTCATCACTGCAGGTTTGTTAAGCATCAATCAAGAAGTCGAGATGTCTCCGGATGAGAGATGTCTCCGGATAGGATGAGAGATGTCTCCGGATAGGATGAGAGATGTCTCCGGATAGGATGAGAGATGTCTCCGGATAGGATGAGAGATGTCTCCGGATAGGATGAGAGATGTCTCCGGATAGGATGAGAGATGTCTCCGGATAGGATGAGAGATGTCTCCGGATAGGATGAGAGATGTCTCCGGATAGGATGAGAGATGTCTCCGGATAGGATGAGAGATGTCTCCGGATAGGATGAGAGATGTCTCCGGATAGGATGAGAGATGTCTCCGGATAGGATGAGAGATGTCTCCGGATAGGATGAGAGATGTCTCCGGATAGGATGAGAGATGTCTCCGGATAGGATGAGAGATGTCTCCGGATAGGATGAGAGATGTCTCCGGATAGGATGAGAGATGTCCCTGGATAGGATGAGAGATGTCCCTGGATAGGATGAGAGATGTCCCTGGATAGGATGAGAGATGTCCCTGGATAGGATGAGAGATGTCCCTGGATAGGATGAGAGATGTCCCTGGATAGGATGAGAGATGTCTCTAGATAAGAGATTATTCTAGATAAGAGATGTCTCTGGATAGGATGAGAGATGTCTCTAGATAAGAGATGCTCCTGGATAGGATAAGAGATGTCCCTGGATAGGATGAGAGATGTCTCTAGATAAGAGATGTCCCTGGATAGGATGAGAGATGTCTCTAGATAAGAGATGCTCCTGGATAGGATAAGAGATGTCCCTGGATAGGATGAGAGATGTCTCTAGATAAGAGATGTCCCTGGATAGGATGAGAGATGTCTCTAGATAAGAGATGTCCCTGGATAGGATGAGAGATGTCTCTAGATAAGATATGTTCCTGGATAGGATAAGAGATGTCTCTAGATAAGAGATGTCCCTGGATAGGATGAGAGATGTCTCTAGATAAGAGATGCTCCTGGATAGGATAAGAGATGTCTCTGGATAGGATGAGAGATGTCTCTAGATAAGAGATGTCCCTGGATAGGATGAGAGATGTCTCTAGATAAGAGATGCTCCTGGATAGGATGAGAGATGTCCCGGATAGGATAAGAGATGTCCCTGGATAGGATGAGAGATGTCTCTAGATAAGAGATGCTCCTGGATAGGATAAGAGATGTCCCTGGATAGGATGAGAGATGTCTCTAGATAAGAGATGTCCCTGGATAGGATGAGAGATGTCTCTAGATAAGATATGTCCCTGGATAGGATAAGAGATGTCTCTAGATAAGAGATGCTCCTGGATAGGATGAGAGATGTCCCTGGATAGGATGAGAGATGTCTCTGGATAGGATAAGAGATGTCTCTGGATAGGATAAGAGATGTCTCTAGATAAGAGATGTCCCTGGATAGGATAAGAGATGTCCCTGGATGAGAGATGTCTCCGGATGAGAGATGTCCCTGGATAGGATAAGAGATGTCTCTAGATAAGAGATGCTCCTGGATAGGATGAGAGATGTCTCTAGATAAGAGATGCTCCTGGATAGGATGAGAGATGTCTCTAGATAAGAGATGCTCCTGGATAGGATGAGAGATGTCTCTAGATAAGAGATGCTCCTGGATAGGATGAGAGATGTCTCTAGATAAGAGATGTCTCTGGATAGGATGAGAGATGTCTCTAGATAAGAGATGCTCCTGGATAGGATGAGAGATGTCTCTAGATAAGAGATGCTCCTGGATAGGATGAGAGATGTCTCTAGATAAGAGATGCTCCTGGATAGGATGAGAGATGTCTCTAGATAAGAGATGATCCTGGATAGGATGAGAGATGTCTCTAGATAAGAGATGCTCCTGGATAGGATGAGAGATGTCTCTAGATAAGAGATGTCTCTGGATAGGATGAGAGATGTCTCTAGATAAGAGATGATCCTGGATAGGATGAGAGATGTCTCTAGATAAGAGATGTCTCTGGATAGGATGAGAGATGTCTCTAGATAAGAGATGTCTCTGGATAGGATGAGAGATGTCTCTAGATAAGAGATGCTCCTGGATAGGATGAGAGATGTCTCTAGATAAGAGATGATCCTGGATAGGATGAGAGATGTCTCTAGATAAGAGATGCTCCTGGATAGGATGAGAGATGTCTCTAGATAAGAGATGATCCTGTAAAGTGTAGGATACTAAACATAGTCCATACTTTCAACGCTCAGCAGATATTATACCGAACCTACTAGGAATTTGAGATTTTAAAAAGCACTTAGCTGCACGAACGACAGTTCCTGTTTTGCCTAAAAGTAATTAAAAAAAAATATATATATATTTTCTAGGGTTTGTTTTACCGACCTTAGTTGAATGTACTCTCTGGATAAGGAGCGTCTGCTAAATGACTCACTACTGTACTGTCTCTGGATCAGAGAGTCTGTTAAATGACTCACTACTGTAGTGTCTCTGGATCAGAGAGTCTCCTAAATGACTCAGTACTGTAGTGTCTCTGGATCAGAGAGTCTCCTAAATGACTCAGTACTGTAGTGGCTCTGGATCAGAGAGTCTGTTAAATGACTCACTACTGTAGTGTCTCTGGATCAGAGAGTCTGTTAAATGACTGAAATGTGAATCTGGTTTACTCTGTCCTCTTACTCTGTTCTCGTACTCTGTCCTCGTACTCTGTCCTCGTACTCTGTCCTCGTACTCTGTCCTCGTACTCTGTCCTCGTACTCTGTCCTCGTACTCTGTCCTCGTACTCTGTCCTCTTACTCTGTCCTCGTACTCTGTCCTCGTACTCTGTCCTCGTACTCTGTCCTCTTACTCTGTCCTCTTACTCTGTCCTCGTCAGGAACTGTGGCAATGTGTTCTGTAAAGACTGCTGCCATCTGAAGCTGCCCATCCCAGACCAGCAGCTGTATGACCCTGTGTTGGTGTGTAACGTCTGCTGTGACCTGCTGCTGGAGGCTAGGAACAGAGAGATCCGCAGCCAGCAGCTCAAGAAGCCCATCGCCACAGCCTCCAGCTGAGAGACCAGAGAGAGAGAGAGAGCCCTTTACTGAATGGCTCAGTCTGGCCTGGCTCGGCTCAGTTCAGTTAGGACCTGGATCAGCACCATCTTGGGTCAGCTTTGGACAGATATGAGCCAAGTGCCCCATTCCCACTACCCTAACATGGTCTGGTCTTGGCTGTGGGGGGGGGGGGGGGGTGAGAAGGACTTGTTGCTCTGTGGGAGGGAGGCAAAGCTTGAGAATGGAGAGAGGCCATTGACTGCTGGGGATGAGAGACACTGACTGGAGTAGAAGAGGGGATGGTTGAATGAAATGTAGGAGGAAGAGGAGCAGATGTTCTCCCACTGAGTTTAACCCCTTTTGGTCAAACACATATAACTTGGAAGGAAGGCTTCAGTGCCCTGCCCTGTCCTCACCTGCCCTGTCCTGCCCTGTCCTCACCTGCCCTGCCCTGCCCTACCCTGTCCTGCCCTGCCCTGCCCTGCCCTGCCCTGCCCTGCCCTGTCCTGCCCTGTCCTCACCTGCCCTGTCCTGCCCTGCCCTGTCCTCACCTGCCCTGCCCTGTCCTGCCCTGTCCTCAACTGTCCTGCCCTGTCCTCAACTGTCCTGCCCTGTCCTCAACTGTCCTACCCTGTCCTGTCCTGCCCTGTCCTCAACTGTCCTGTTCTGTCCTGCCCTGCCCTGCCCTGTCCTGCCTTGCCCTGTCCTCACCTGCCCTGTCCTGCCTTGCCCTGTCCTGCCCTGGGGCTGTTGTCCTCCAGTGGTGCATCATAACCCCCCTGCACCTGTAACCTACTGGGAGATGTTCCATCATCTCAACCCTCCCCCCCCCCCCCCCCCCCCCCACACACACACACACACTCTAGTGCACCCGTCACACACCAACAAGCTACTCCATGATGTACCCCCCCCATACACACACACTCTAGTGCACCCGTCACACACCAACAAGCCACTCTATGATGTACCCCCCCTCCATACACACACACACACACACACACTCTAGTGCACCCGTCACACACCAACAAGCCACTCTATGATGTACCCCCCCTCCATACACACACACACACACTCTAGTGCACCCGTCACACACCAACAAGCCACTCTATGATGTACCCCCCCTCCATACACACACACACACACACTCTAGTGCACCCGTCACACACCAACAAGCCACTCTATGATGTACCCCCCCTCCATACACACACACACACACTCTAGTGCACCCGTCACACACCAACAAGCTACTCCATGATGTACCCCCCCCATACACACACACTCTAGTGCACCCATCACACACCAACAAGCCACTCTATGATGTACCCCCCCTCCATACACACACACACACTCTAGTGCACCCGTCACACACCAACAAGCTACTCCATGATGTACCCCCCCCATACACACACACTCTAGTGCACCCATCACACACCAACAAGCCACTCTATGATGTACCCCCCCTCCATACACACACACACACACTCTAGTGCACCCGTCACACACCAACAAGCTACTCTATGATGTACCCCCCCTCCACACACACACACACTCTAGTGCACCCGTCACACACCAACAAGCTACTCTATGATGTACCCCCCCCTCCACACACACACACACACACACACACTCTAGTGCACCCGTCACACACCAACAAGCTACTCTATGATGTACCCCCCCCCCTCCACACACACTCTAGTGCACCCGTCACACACCAACAAGCTACTCTATGATGTACCCCCCCCCCACACACACACACACACACACACACTCTAGTGCACCCGTCACACACCAACAAGCTACTCTATGATGTACCCCCCCCCCTCCACACACACACACACACTCTAGTGCACCCGTCACACACCAACAAGCTACTCTATGATGTACCCCCCCCTCCACACACACACACACACACACACTCTAGTGCACCCGTCACACACCAACAAGCTACTCTATGATGTACCCCCCCTCCACACACACACACACACTCTAGTGCACCCGTCACACACCAACAAGCTACTCTATGATGTACCCCCCCCTTCCACACACACTCTAGTGCACCCGTTACACACCAACAAGCTACTCTATGATGTACCCCCCCTCCATACACACACACACACACACTCTAGTGCACCCGTCACACACCAACAAGCTACTCTATGATGTACCCCCCCCTTCCACACACACTCTAGTGCACCCGTCACACACCAACAAGCTACTCTATGATGTACCCCCCCTCCATACACACACACACACACACTCTAGTGCACCCGTCACACACCAACAAGCTACTCTATGATGTACCCCCCCCTTCCACACACACTCTAGTGCACCCGTCACACACCAACAAGCTACTCTATGATGTACCCCCCCTCC
This sequence comes from Oncorhynchus kisutch, assembly GCF_002021735.2. Lineage (NCBI taxonomy): Eukaryota > Metazoa > Chordata > Actinopteri > Salmoniformes > Salmonidae > Oncorhynchus > Oncorhynchus kisutch. Next base: position 46,129,263 of record NC_034201.2, read on the forward strand.
ACACACACACACACACTCTAGTGCACCCGTCACACACCAACAAGCTACTCTATGATGTACCCCCCCCCTTCCACACACACTCTAGTGCACCCGTCACACACCAACAAGCTACTCTATGATGTACCCCCCCTCCATACACACACACACACACACACTCTAGTGCACCCGTCACACACCAACAAGCTACTCTATGATGTACCCCCCCCTTCCACACACACTCTAGTGCACCCGTCACACACCAACAAGCTACTCTATGATGTACCCCCCCTCCATACACACACACACACACACTCTAGTGCACCCGTCACACACCAACAAGCTACTCTATGATGTACCCCCCCCATACACACACACTCTAGTGCACCCATCACACACCAACAAGCCACTCTATGATGTACCCCCCCCTCCACACACACACACACACACACACTCTAGTGCACCCGTCACACACCAACAAGCTACTCTATGATGTACCCCCCCTCCACACACACACACACTCTAGTGCACCCGTCACACACCAACAAGCTACTCTATGATGTACCCCCCCCTCCACACACACACACACACACACACTGTAGTGCACCCGTCACACACCAACAAGCTACTCTATGATGTACCCCCCCTCCACACACACACACACACACACTCTAGTGCACCCGTCACACACCAACAAGCTACTCTATGATGTACCCCCCCCCCATACACACACACACACACACACACACACCCCTACTCTCCTCAGAGGACAATCTCTCGCCCTCCTTAGTGTGGGGCATTCCAACGCCTTTACCTGTTCTACTGGTGACTTACGACAACTTTAAAAAGCAAAATGCTGCTACATGATCTAAAAGTCTCGTTTTTTGTATAATTATTTTGTGCACTACAAGAAATTTGAGACCAAACTCGAGCGGAAAGGGAGGAGAGAGAGAAAAAAAATCTGTTTACTTGCGGTCGTATCTTTTATTGTGTTGGGGGGGTTTGAATGTAAAGCGTTTGAAATTAAGTCTTAAAGTAACTGGAAGGCTGATGATGATGATGATGATGATGTCTTTATGTTCATTAGGTCGATTGTGTACTTGTTCATTCCTGTGAGGTTTATTTAAAATTTAAAAAATAAAATAGATTTAAAAAATAAAATAAAATGTAAAAAAAATATATGCACAGTTAATGTGGTTCTGTCTTTGTCATGTGTAGCCCTGACAACGTTTAGAAAATCTGAGGTATCCCACTATCTGTGTGGACAAAGGTTAATTAAGATCAGATCTAGAATTGTCATCTGATCGGACGAGTCTCTTCAAAAGAAACATTTTAATGAATCTGCTAAAGCAACCAGACAAGACAAAACTGTTTGCCATGAATCCAAAACTGGAGTGTTGTCCTGCGATGTTGTCGTACAGTATCACTTACAGTGAAAGGTCACCCTGGAGAGGACTTGGTGGTTGTTCGTTGATGAGGAAGGAGGGGGGTTTGAATAACAGAGTTTATACTTCTACACTGATGTGAGAGAGGCTTGATGTTGATGTACAGTAACATAGTTCTGCTTTAACTGTTTCAGACTTCCTCTTTAAATCAAATTAAATTGTCAGGTTCCTGTCCAAGAATGTCAATGCCTGGCACTTAAAATAACTCTGGAGAAAGTACTATGAAGTGCTATGAATTTCCTTTTTTAAATGTTATTTTCTTCCTGTACCGTAGGGGGGAGTTTGGCTAGCCTTGTATCTAAACCGAGTTTACCGTGTTACGAAACGGAAGTGAAACTTCATTTAGGATGCCATGCTAGCGTTTGGTTGTGGATCCTAGAAATTGTCCTTTTATGGCAACAAAAAAAAAAGAAGAAAAAAAAAGGTCTGTTATTTTGTTTCCGTCTGATCGGTCTGTTATTTTGTTTCCGTCTGATCGGTCTGTTATTTTGTTTCCGTCTAATCGGTCTGTTATTTTGTTTCTGTCTAATCGGTCTGTTATTTTGTTTCTGTCTAATCGGTCTGTTATTTTGTTTCTGTCTAATCGGTCTGTTATTTTGTTTCTGTCTAATCGGTCTGTTATTTTGTTTCCGTCTAATCGGTCTGTTATTTTGTTTCCGTCTAATCGGTCTGTTATTTTGTTTCCGTCTAATCGGTCTGTTATTTTGTTTCTGTCTAATCGGTCTGTTATTTTGTTTCCGTCTAATCGGTCTGTTATTTTGTTTCCGTCTGATCGGTCTGTTATTTTGTTTCCGTCTAATCGGTCTGTTATTTTGTTTCCGTCTGATCGGTCTGTTATTTTGTTTCCGTCTAATCGGTCTGTTTTGTTTAGTTTTTTTTGTTCCTTGAGACAGAAGTGCCATATTGTATTTTATTTCTCAAACCTTTTTCTCATGGAGACGACAGCAGGTCACTAACTGAACTGGCCAGTACTTGGTTTGTTTTTAATGGTAGCTGCTTTTACAAAAAGGATGTAAAGAGTCAAACATTAGATGAAGAGATTATGAGATGATTTGTTAATAAATGTATGAACTGAAGATTTAAATGAGACGGTGAGCCTGTACGGTTGTCACGGCTACCCATTGCCCAATAACATTGTTTTTTTGGGGGGGGGGGGGGCTTTCACGCGGGGTTGTTGATGGCAAAATCTGAACGAGGAAGTGGTGGAACCCAGATATGCAATGTAATGTAATATATAATTATCTGATTCAGTACTAGTGGCTAAAACCTGTCACTTAGCGAATACTTGTGTAAAGAAAACAAATGCACTGTAAAAGAGATCCTATTGGTTAAAATAAACAAATATTATCTATATCGTGGATGTGTGTCTTCTTCATTCTGTTATGATGTAATATTGTGCAACCATGAACTGGTTTCTTTTCTTCAAAGCTTCTCAGTGCACGTTTGGGACTTTTGGGGGGTTTTCAACAAAGAAAAATCAATCTGTCCCTCTTACCTATCCAGGACAGGAAGCTTGGCTGCACACCAATCACAGGACAGGAAGCTTGGCTGTACACCAATCACACTGAGACCCCCCCCCCCCCCCCCCCCCAACACTCTTCCCTCCACATGCCAACCCAGGAAGTAGAGCAGGTGGATTGGAGATCTCCTGCAATGCCGTCCCCCCCAAAAGCAGGCTCAATTTCAACTTGTTAGGTAGAATAGTCCACCCTATGGCAAAACGCAGACCTGCGACCAACTGCGGGCTCTCCAATATCGAAGTTACCCTTCCCTGCTCTGACGGTTACGATATCAAGGACATGATCATGCATAGCCATCATGAACTGTTTATCTTATTTTTCTTCCAGACAGTTAACCTCGTGTTGTAATGGCTTTAGACACAGACGTTGGTAAGATGGCCTGACGGAGGGGATCCAATGGGATGTTGGGGCAGCAGGTAGTCTAGTGGTTAGAGCAGTAACCAGCAGGTAGTCTAGTGGTTAGAGCGTTGGACTAGTAACCAGCAGGTAGTCTAGTGGTTAGAGCGTTGGACCAGTAACCAGCAGGTAGCCTAGTGGTTAGAGCGTTGGACTAGTAACCAGCAGGTAGTCTAGTGGTTAGAGCGTTGGACCAGTAACCAGCAGGTAGTCTAGTGGTTAGAGCGTTGGACCAGTAACCAGCAGGTAGTCTAGTGGTTAGAGCGTTGGACCAGTAACCAGCAGGTAGTCTAGTGGTTAGAGCGTTGGACTAGTAACCAGCAGGTAGCCTAGTGGTTAGAGCGTTGGACCAGTAACCAGCAGGTAGTCTAGTAGTTAGAGCGTTGGACTAGTAACCAGCAGGTAGCCTAGTGGTTAGAGCGTTGGACTAGTAACCAGCAGGTTGCCTAGTGGTTAGAGCGTTGGACTAGTAACCAGCAGGTAGTCTAGTGGTTAGAGCGTTGGACCAGTAACCAGCAGGTAGTCTAGTGGTTAGAGCGTTGGACCAGTAACCAGCAGGTAGTCTAGTGGTTAGAGCGTTGGACCAGTAACCAGCAGGTAGTCTAGTGGTTAGAGCGTTGGACTAGTAACCAGCAGGTAGCCTAGTGGTTAGAGCGTTGGACCAGTAACCAGCAGGTAGTCTAGTGGTTAGAGCGTTGGACCAGTAACCAGCAGGTAGTCTAGTGGTTAGAGCGTTGGACCAGTAACCAGCAGGTAGTCTAGTGGTTAGAGCGTTGGACTAGTAACCAGCAGGTAGTCTAGTGGTTAGAGCGTTGGACTAGTAACCAGCAGGTAGCCTAGTGGTTAGAGCGTTGGACTAGTAACCAGCAGGTAGCCTAGTGGTTAGAGCGTTGGACTAGTAACCAGCAGGTAGCCTAGTGGTTAGAGCCTTGGACTAGTAACCAGCAGGTAGCCTAGTGGTTAGAGCGTTGGACCAGTAACCAGCAGGTAGCCTAGTGGTTAGAGCGTTGGACTAGTAACCAGCAGGTAGCCTAGTGGTTAGAGCATTGGACTAGTAACCAGCAGGTGGCCTATTGGTTAGAGCATTGGGCCAGTAACCAGCAGGTGGCCTAGTGGTTAGAGCGTTGGACCAGTAACCAGCAGGTAGCCTAGTGGTTATAGCATTGGACCAGTAACCAGCAGGTAGCCTAGTGGTTAGAGCGTTGGACCAGTAACCAGCAGGTGGCCTAGTGGTTAGAGCGTTGGGCCAGTAACCAGCAGGTAGCCTAGTGGTTAGAGCGTTGGACTAGTAACCAGCAGGTAGCCTAGTGGTTAGAGCGTTGGACTAGTAACCAGCAGGTAGCCTAGTGGTTAGAGCGTTGGACTAGTAACCAGCAGGTAGCCTAGTGGTTAGAGCATTGGACTAGTAACCAGCAGGTGGCCTATTGGTTAGAGCATTGGGCCAGTAACCAGCAGGTAGCCTAGTGGTTAGAGCGTTGGACTAGTAACCAGCAGGTAGCCTAGTGGTTAGAGCGTTGGACTAGTAACCAGCAGGTAGCCTAGTGGTTAGAGCGTTGGACTAGTAACCAGCAGGTAGCCTAGTGGTTAGAGCATTGGACTAGTAACCAGCAGGTGGCCTATTGGTTAGAGCATTGGGCCAGTAACCAGCAGGTAGCCTAGTGGTTAGAGCGTTGGACCAGTAACCAGCAGGTAGCCTAGTGGTTAGAGCGTTGGACTAGTAACCAGCAGGTAGCCTAGTGGTTAGAGCGTTGGACTAGTAACCAGCAGGTAGTCTAGTGGTTAGAGCGTTGGACCAGTAACCAGCAGGTAGCCTAGTGGTTAGAGCGTTGGACTAGTAACCGAAAGGTTGCTAGATCGAATCCCTGAGCTGACAAGGTAAAAATCTGTCGTTCTGCCCCTGAACAGGCAGTTAACCCACTGTTCCTAGGCCGTCATTGTAAATAAGAATTTATTCTTAACTGACTTGCCTAGTTAAATAAAGGTTAATTCAAGATTAAATACATGTAAATTGCGGTAATATGCCATTAATAACAGAACAATAGATCATAGATGCATTGGCAGTGTAAAGTTGATGAATAATGACCCTCTGCTATTGGTTCTTCATTTCACATGGATCCTGATGGAGGTTCCCTGGCGAGACACCCTAGAAACACGCCACTTCGCCACGGCTACGACCGGAAGTGACTTCGTAGCATTTTTCCTATTTCCTGTTACGTTAATTCTCCGAACCAGCAACGTTAGTTCTCCTAGCCTGCTACGAAAAGGCACTTCTAATTGTAGCTGTATCCAGCTAGTGTGTTTTTTAGTGAATCTCGTCCCCCAGGCAATGGCACATCCTAGTGAGAAATAACTTCCTGTATTTTCCAAATTTGTCCACACGGTGGCAGTGTTTTGAAGTGAATCATTGTATTCTATATGCCACAGTATAATATAGTCACAGTACAGCAGTAAAGACTCCCGTGAGGCCAGGACACAGACAGGCTCTTCTTCATCAGAAAGCTTTCTCAGAAATGCCTTCATGCCATGACGGTGTGTTGGAGGTAGGGGTCATTCATATTCATACATTAGATACACCCCTCTGTCTGAACGTACAGACATGTAGGAGGACCACAGTTTCTCCATGACAGTAATAAACAAAGCTGCTTCCTCTCTATGACCAGGAGGAGGTGAGAGACCAGGAGGAGGGGAGAGGCTTCCTCTCTATGACCAGGAGGAGGTGAGAGACCAGGAGGAGGTGAGAGGCTTCCTCTCTATGACCAGGAGGAGGTGAGAGACCAGGAGGAGGGGAGAGGCTTCCTCTCTATGACCAGGAGGAGGTGAGAGACCAGGAGGAGGTGAGAGACCAGGAGGAGGGGAGAGGCTTCCTCTCTATGACCAGGAAGAGGTGAGAGGCTTCCTCTCTATGAGCAGGAGGAGGTGAGAGGCTTCCTCTCTATGACCAGGAGGAGGGGAGAGGCTTCCTCTCTATGACCAGGAGGAGGGGAGAGGCTTCCCCTCTATGACCAGGAGGAGGTGAGAGACCAGGAGGAGGTGAGAGGCTTCCTCTCTTTGACCAGGAGGAGATGAGAGGCTTCCTCTCTCTGACCAGGAGGAGGTGAGGCTTCCTCTCTCTGACCAGGAGGAGATGAGAGGCTTCCTCTCTCTGACCAGGAGGAGGTGAGGCTTCCTCTCTCTGACCAGGAGGAGGTGAGAGGCTTCCTCTCTCTGACCAGGAGGAGGTGAGGCTTCCTCTCTCTGACCAGGAGGAGGTGAGAGGCTTCCTCTCTCTGACCAGGAGGAGGTGAGAGGCTTCCTCTCTCTGACCAGGAGGAGGTGAGAGGCTTCCTCTCTCTGACCAGGAGGAGGTGAGAGGCTTCCTCTCTCTGACCAGGAGGAGGTGAGAGGCTTCCTCTCTCTGACCAGGAGGAGGTGAGAGGCTTCCTCTCTATGACCAGGAGGAGGTGAGAGGCTTCCTCTCTATGACCAGGAGGAGGTGAGAGACCAGGAGGAGGTGAGAGGCTTCCTCTCTATGACCAGGAGGAGGTGAGAGACCAGGAGGAGGTGAGAGACCAGGAGGAGGTGAGAGGCTTCCTCTCTATGACCAGGAAGAGGTGAGAGGCTTCCTCTCTATGACCAGAAGGAGGTGAGAGACCAGGAGGAGGTGAGAGGCTTCCCCTCTCTAACCAGGAGGAAGTGAGAGGCTTCCTCTCTATGACCAGGAGGAGGGGAGAGGCTTCCTCTCTATGACCAGGAGGAGGGGAGAGGCTTCCCCTCTATGACCAGGAGGAGGTGAGAGACCAGGAGGAGGTGAGAGGCTTCCTCTCTTTGACCAGGAGGAGATGAGAGGCTTCCTCTCTCTGACCAGGAGGAGGTGAGGCTTCCTCTCTCTGACCAGGAGGAGGTGAGGCTTCCTCTCTCTGACCAGGAGGAGGTGAGAGGCTTCCTCTCTTTGACCAGGAGGAGGTGAGGCTTCCTCTCTCTGACCAGGAGGAGGTGAGAGGCTTCCTCTCTCTGACCAGGAGGAGGTGAGAGGCTTCCTCTCTCTGACCAGGAGGAGGTGAGAGGCTTCCTCTCTCTGACCAGGAGGAGGTGAGAGGCTTCCTCTCTCTGACCAGGAGGAGGTGAGAGGCTTCCTCTCTCTGACCAGGAGGAGGTGAGAGGCTTCCTCTCTATGACCAGGAGGAGGTGAGAGGCTTCCTCTCTTTGACCAGGAGGAGATGAGAGGCTTCCTCTCTCTGACCAGGAGGAGGTGAGGCTTCCTCTCTATGACCAGGAGGAGGTGAGAGGCTTCCTCTCTATGACCAGGAGGAGGTGAGAGGCTTCCTCTCTATGACCAGAAGGAGGTGAGAGGCTTCCTCTCTATGACCAGGAGCAGGTGTGAGGCTTCCTCTCTATGACCAGGAGGAGGTGAGAGTCTTCTCCTCTATGACCAGGAGGAGGTGAGAGGCCAAGGTGGACAAACAGGTCAGGAGGGGCAACATACGACAGAGATGGGGAGAACAGGAGAAAGTGTAAACATTTTGTAATGTTCTGATCCATGTTGCTGTGGGAAACCCTAGTGGTACAGTACCATGGAAACCCTAGTGGTACAGTACCATGGAAACCCTAGTGGTACAGTACCATGGAAACCCTAGTGGGACAGTACCATGGAAACCCTAGTGGTACAGTACCATGGAAACCCTAGTGGGACAGTACCATGGAAACCCTAGTGGTTCAGTAGAATGGAAACCCTAGTGGGACAGTACCATGGAAACCCTAGTGGGACAGTACCATGGAAACCCTAGTGGGACAGTACCATGGAAACCCTAGTGGTACAGTACCATGGAAACCCTAGTGGTACAGTACCATGGAAACCCTAGTGGTACAGTACCATGGAAACCCTGGTGGTGCAGTACCATGGAAACCCTAGTGGTACAGTACCATGGAAACCCTAGTGGTACAGTACCATGGAAACCCTAGTGGTACAGTAGCATGGAAACCCTAGTGGTACAGTACCATGAAAACCCTAGTGGTACAGTACCATGGAAACCCTAGTGGTACAGTACCATGGAAACCCTAGTGGTACAGTACCATGGAAACCCTAGTGGTACAGTACCATGGAAACCCTAGTGGTACAGTACCATGGAAACCCTAGTGGTACAGTACCATGGAAACCCTAGTGGGACAGTACCATGGAAACCCTGGTGGTACAGTACCATGGAAACCCTAGTGGGACAGTACCATGGAAACCCTAGTGGGACAGTACCATGGAAACCCTAGTGGTACAGTACCATGGAATCCCTAGTGGTACAGTACCATGTAAACTCTAGTGGTACAGTACCATGTAAACTCTAGTGGTACAGTACCATGGAAACCCTCGTGGTACAGTACCATGGAAACCCTCGTGGTACAGTACCATGGAAACCCTCGTGGTACAGTACCATGGAAACCCTCGTGGTACAGTACCATGGAAACCCTCGTGGTACAGTAGAATGGAAACAGATTCATGTTCAGGGTTGTAACGGGTTGACTCTTATAAAATGCAAAGTCATGAATGAAGGAGGGTTTGTGCAGATCAATAATATTGTTCCTTTGAATCAATTTGATGTTATTTTAAGATTATTGATATAAAATAATAATAACTGTTGTGATGGTGATGTAAAAACCTTTCCAAGTACTATTCAGCATATTTGAAGAAGGGTTGAATATGAAAACGATAAACATAAATGAAACCTGTCTATTAAGTGCTTCAAATATTACAATAATGTCACAGTACTGAGCCCAACCTAGCCCAGATTTACTGGGCTTGACCTGCTTACCAGTCCTCCATAGGTCATTTTCAGCACAGTAGCAACTATCGGAGCAGCACAGCTTGGGTCAGGCATATTGTGCTTACGTGTGTCCATGGTTGAGAGGTATTCCCCCACTGGAAAGAGCATGTTACTGGGTTTCAGGCAGGTTATAGAATAGCAACCTGTAACTCAGTACCATGCTCATTTCAGAGGGGGGAATACCTCTCAACACACAGAGACACTGGCCTGCTGGATGTTTATCAATTTTCTGTCATCTTTCTGAGGTATCCACTAGGGCAGTAGCATTTAAAGTCAGGGTCACGACCAGGGGAACTGCAGTGGGGGTCAGACAAATATACAGTATATACAGTGGGACAGAAAAGTATTTAGTCAGCCACCAATTGTGCAAGTTCTCCCACTTAAAAAGATGAGAGAGGCCTGTAATTTTCATCATAGGTACACTTCAACTATGACAGACAAAATGAGAGAAAAAAAATCCAGAAAATCACATTGTATGATTTTTAATGAATTTATTTGCAAATTATGGTGGAAAATATGTATTTGGTCAATAACAAAGTTTCTCAATACTTTGTTATATACCCTTTGTTGGCAAGGACAGTGGTCAAACGTTTTCTGTAAGTCTTCAAGGTTTTCACACTGTTGCTGGTATTTTGGCCCATTCCTCCATGCAGATCTCCTCTAGAGCAGTGATGTTTTGGGGCTGTTGCTGGGCAACACGGACTTTCAACTCCCTCCAAAGATGTTCTATGGGGTTGAGATCTGGAGACTGGCTAGGCCACTCCAGGACCTTGAAATGCTTCTTACGAAGCCACTCCTTCGTTGCCCGGGCGGTGTGTTTGGGATCATTGTCATGCTGAAAGACCCAGCCACGTTTCATCTTCAATGCTCTTGCTGATGGAAGGAGGTTTTCACTCAAAATCTCACGATACATGGCCCCATTCATTCTTTCCTTTACATGGATCAGTCGTCCTGGTCCCTTTGCAGAAAAACAGCCCCAAAGCATGATGTTTCCACCCCCATGCTTCACAGTTGGTATGGTGTTCTTTGGATGCAACTCAGCATTCTTTGTCCTCCAAACATGACGAGTTGAGTTTTTACCAAAAAGTTATATTTTGGTTTCATCTGACCATATGACATTCTCCCAATCTTCTTCTGGATCATCCAAATGCTCTCTAGCAAACTTCAGACGGGCCTGGACATGTACTGGCTTAAGCAGGGGGACACGTCTGGCACTGCAGGATTTGAGTCCCTGGTGGCGTAGTGTGTTACTGATGGTAGGCTTTGTTACTTTGGTCCCAGCTCTCTGCAGGTCATTCACTAGGTCCACCCATGTGGTTCGGGGATTTTTGCTCACCGTTCTTGTGATCATTTTGACCCCACGGGGTGTGATCTTGCGTGGAGCCCCAGATCGAGGGAGATTATCAGCGGTCTTGTATGTCTTCCATTTCCTAATAATTGCTCCCACAGTTGATTTCTTCAAACCAAGCTGCTTACCTATTGCAGATTCAGTCTTCCCAGCCTTGTGTAGGTCTACAATTTTGTTTCTGGTGTCCTTTGACAGCTCTTTGGTCTTGGCCATAGTGGAGTTTGGAGTGTGACTGTTTGAGGTTGTGGACAGGTGTCTTTTATACTGATAACAAGTTCAAACAGGTGCCATTAATACAGGTAACGAGTGGAGGACAGAGGAGCCTCTTAAAGAAGAAGTTACAGGTCTGTGAGAACCAGAAATCTTGTTTGTTTGTAGGTGACCAAATACTTATTTTCCACCATAATTTTCAAATAAATTCATAAAAAATCCTACAATGTGATTTTCTGGAAAAAAAAATCTCATTTTGTCTGTCATAGTTGAAGTGTACCTATGATGAAAATTACAGGCCTCTCTCATCTTTTTAAGTGGGAGAACTTGCACAATTGGTGGCTGACTAAATACTGTTTTCCCCCACTGTATATATATATTTGGGGTGGTAGGTAGCCCAGCGGTTAAAGAGTTGGCTCTGTAGCTGAAAAGTGTCTGGTTCGATTCCTGGGGCCGGGCGCTGGAAAAGGGGCTGATAACTGGAGAGCTGCTGGGTTCCCATCCTCAAGACATTACCCTACCATTGGTCCTTGAGCAAGGCCCTTGACCCTACAACATGCTCTCCATTCAGGGGAGCTGTAGAGCAGCTAGAACCTGTGCTTGACTCAACTGTTATGTGTGCTTTGGGGGGGGGAATTGACCATTTCTGTTGTTCGCTGTAAAACATATGGACAATAAAGTTGTATGGTTTGATATGCTGCTTTAAGTAAATCAGAGGTGGTCAGTTATCACTTTATATTATCAGATATCTCTACCTGCATGGTGTTCGTTTAGTGGCAGTCGTTTAACACGCCCTCTCGTATACAATTGTTTGATTAGAAAAGATGTTATCGGTTGGGGATGTTCAATAGAAGTAATATCCGAAAGGGGAGGGGCCAGGGGTGGGCTGTTTCTTTCCTGTTGAGTAGGATGATAGATAAGTATAAGACCCTCTTGGAAGAAGAATGCGATCACATTGAAAAATAAATAACTCATTGTGTTGCCCTGCGCCGCTCGAACCTGACAGAGACGCTCTCCAAAATGCAGCAACATCTTATCCTATCTATTTTTCTGGCATTCTTTTTAAAAATCTGCACCGGTGCAGGTGAGTCGATTTTTTTATTAATTTTATTCTGAACTTGGAAGGAAAGGTGTATTATCTGTATAAACTATACATTCGTTCAATAAATCATATTTGTGAATCTATTTTTCATAAATAAGGGGAAACAAAAAAATATATTGATAAGTAGGAATTTACTTAGTGTATAGTAAAAAAAAAAGATATACTAGGTCTATAAATATATATGTTAAAAAAATAATTTGTAGCCAAACGTAAGTAAAACAGGCGACAACGTACTAATTTCCTACCATTCAAATCTTTGAGGTAAATTAATATTGTCCTGGCTGCATGTCAAAGATTACATCAGCTTAGTGAGATCACATTACATCCTCTGGTCATCCTATGAGTGATACACCTGATCATTGTTTTCCATTTACATTGTTGATGTTGTAATTGAGGGTTTTACATTTTTTTAATTATTATTTTATTAAACGGTAACAAATATATTTATATCGTATTTGATCCGCTTTCAAGTAGACCAATAACACATTAAAAACAACTGGTTGAAGTCAGTTTTTAGCTGTTATATTTTTGCTGTAAAATCTTTGAAGTTGAATTTACCTTTCATTAAGGAAAGGTCCTGTTTGACTTTTAAAAATCCCGTGTCAGCAAGCCGCCTCTCAGATATCATCCAATGTTATATTTGAGCATCTATGAAATTGAAAACACTTCTCAGGATAACTTGATATACATTTTAAAAAACGTATTAGGGTACTTACTACCTTATGATCACAACTAGCCTCAAACATGAACGAGCTGCTTCCGTCCCGCACCGCATATCATCACCCCAAACGCGCGCGTAAATGCTATTCAACACCTGACATGTGCATCATAGAGATTTCCCACGCAATGCTGGCAGGCAGATCCACAGATCTCCAACCCCTTACCATGAAAGCACTGTGGCACAGTAAGTTCAAAGACATACAGTGAAACTCAAGTGTCTCTGTCTGTCAACAAATCAATGTGCCAAAGGTGTCAGCTTTTAGGTGTTAACATGATGACCGGTAGATTATGCTGGTCAACTATTAAAAGAAAACGAACAGAGAAGCCCATCATATCGTTTTCAGAATCGGATTTTGAAAACAGCTCTGTTATATCAAGCAATCCCCATTCATTCTTCCACGTGCACCTGCACCCAATACGGAGTTCAGCACGAGCCAATGAGAGAGACTTGCGTGCTTCTCGCAACGAGAAGCAGCATGAGCTCCAACAATAAACTGCGGATAAACGGTCAATCTCTACAAACGTTTTCGGGGAAAAACACACGAGAACTCAGATCTCATACAGGTAGATCTAACGGTTTAATTAACAAAAATAGATTATCTGTTGGCTTTCCCCAGTCCTGAAATGGGTAACGCGCTCACGAGCTATAGGCTGCATTAGACTGCCTGCTCTGCGGATGTCGAGAACATCGTGCTGTCCCCACTGAGAACGAAATTTGATTCCATACTATTTGGATGAAGATATCAGCCACACAAGTAAATGATAACATCATGCTACGTTGCTTTTGTATCTGATAAGAAGATGCCTTTGACCTTGAGCTTCACTATTTGAATCCACACAAAAAAATCACCATATGTCAATTGACCAATTCCTAGCTGCATCACATTGTATAAAACATATTTTCTCAAGTGGGCAAATGCAGATGGTTGAACTGGTCGGTTTAAACACATGTGCACTGTCTGATGTCACCCCTGCTCTTTGGGGATCAAGAGTGGCGCAGCTGCATCTCAGTGCTAGAGACGTCATTACAGACACCCTGGTTCGAATCCAGGCTGTATCACAACCAACCGTGAATGGGAGTCCCATAGGGCGGCGCACAATTGGCCCAGCGTCGTCAGGGTTTGGCCGCTGTAGGCCGTCATTGTAAATAAGAATTGGTTCATAACTGACTTGCCTAGTTAAATAAAGGTTAAATAAAAAAATAATAGGGGAGTTGTTCTCTTTGCATCCCAAAAGACACCCTGACCTCATGCCAACCACTTGGATATCACCGTAGCCCCATTTCCCATATATCATCTGTAACTATTTTATTATTATGGTTCATTCATATCCTCTTGTAATTCAGCCTGGTCTCAGAGACTAAACGTAACATATTACATTTAAAACCGAGATGTTGAAATTAGTATGATATGTAGGGTGGTTGGTCGGGTGGGTGGGTGTATAACGCAAACACCTAGTAACCCAAAGGTTGCGAGTTTGAATCTCATCACAAACAACGTTATCAGTTTAGATAGTTGTCAACTTTTCAACTACTTACTACCTTTTAGCTACTTTGCCACTACTTAGCATGTTAGCTAACCCTTCCCCTAGCCTTAACCCTCTTAGCCAACCCTTCCGCTAGCCTTAACCCTCTTAGCTAACCCTTCCGCTAGCCTTAACCCTCTTAGCTAACCCTTCCCCTAGCCTTAACCCTCTTAGCTAACCCTTGCCCTAGCCTTAACCCTCTTAGCTAACCCTTGCCCTAGCCTTAACCCTCTTAGCTAACCCTTCCGCTAGCCTTAACCCTCTTAGCTAACCCTTCCCCTAGCCTTAACCCTCTTAGCTAACCCTTCCCCTAGCCTTAACCCTCTTAGCTAACCCTTCCGCTAGCCTTAACCCTCTTAACTAACCCTTCCGCTAGCCTTAACCCTCTTAGCTAACCCTTCCCCTAGCCTTAACCCTCTTAGCTAACCCTTGCCCTAGCCTTAACCCTCTTAGCTAACCCTTCCTCTAGCCTTAACCCTCTTAGCTATCCCTTCCCCTAGCCTTAACACTCTTAGCTAACCCTTCCCCTAGCCTGAACCCTCTTAGCTAACCCTTCCCCTAGCCTTAACCCTCTTAGCTAACCCTTGCCCTAGCCTTAACCCTCTAGGGGAAGGGTTAGCTAAGAGGCTAACCCTTGCCCTAGCCTTAACCCTCTTAGCTAACCCTTCCCCTAGCCTTAACCCTCTTAGCTAACCCTTCCGCTAGCCTTAACCCTCTTAGCTAACCCTTCCGCTAGCCTTAACCCTCTTAGCTAACCCTTCCCCTTAACCCTCTTAGCTAACCCTTGCCCTAGCCTTAACCCTCTTAGCTAACCCTTGCCCTAGCCTTAACCCTCTTAGCTAACCCTTCCGCTAGCCTTAACCCTCTTAGCTATCCCTTCCCCTAGCCTTAACACTCTTAGCTAACCCTTCCCCTAGCCTGAACCCTCTTAGCTAACCCTTGCCCTAGCCTTAACCCTCTAGGGGAAGGGGAAGCTAAGAGGCTAACCCTTGCCCTAGCCTTAACCCTCTTAGCTAACCCTTGCCCTAGCCTTAACCCTCTTAGTTAACCCTTCCCCTAGCCTTAACCCTCTAGGGGAAGGGGAAGCTAAGAGGCTAACCCTTGCCCTAGCCTTAACCCTCTTAGCTAACCCTTGCCCTAGCCTTAACCCTCTTAGCTAACCCTTGCCCTAGCCTTAACCCTCTTAGCTAACCCTTGCCCTAGCCTTAACCCTCTTAGCTAACCCTTACCCTAGCCTTAACCCTCTTAGCTAACCCTTGCCCTAGCCTTAACCCTCTTAGCTAACCCTTGCCCTAGCCTTAACCCTCTTAGCTAACCCTTCCCCTAGCCTTAACCCTCTTAGCTAACCCTTGCCCTAGCCTTAACCCTCTTAGCTAACCCTTGCCCTAGCCTTAACCCTCTTAGCTAACCCTTCCCCTAGCCTTAACCCTCTTAGCTAACCCTTCCCCTAGCCTTAACCCTCTTAGCTAACCCTTCCCCTAGCCTTAACCCTCTTAGCTAACCCTTGCCCTAGCCTTAACCCTCTTAGCTAACCCTTGCCCTAGCCTTAACCCTCTTAGCTAACCCTTCCCCTAGCCTTAACCCTCTTAGCCTTACCCCAACCCTTTAACCTAACACATACTGTAAACTTAATTCTAACCTTAACCCCAACCCCTAGCCCAGCTAATATTAGCCTGTTAGATAATGTTAGCTAACCTACCCCACCTATCTAGATTTCATAACATATCATACATTTTGTAAATTTGTAACATATTGTATGATTTACAAATCTGTAATATATAATACAAATTGTAATTTGTAACATATAATACGATTGTAATTTGTAACATACCGTATGAAATGGGTGATACATACCATACATAAAATATCATACAAAATGGAGTGTGGCAGATTTACGTACAGAATAATACGAAATGCTCTGAGACCAGGTTGTGTAATTAAGTCTATATCTAGTCTAGAGTAAGTTCCCTATACAACCTATAGGCCTACAGACCGTGATATGTGTGGAGAGGGGTTGTGTACGGCATAGAGAACACCATGACACATCTCAGATCTCTCTCGCTGTCTTTGTTTAACACGTCCTAATATCCTAATGATGTTTGCAAATGTGCAGACAGACTTATTTATTTTTCTTTCGTTGCCTTTTGTTTCTCTTTGACAGTTTCCTATTTCTCGGCAGCTCAAAAACCTCGCTCCCCTGGGAGTGTGCACTCAGCTCATAGCCATTTGAGAACCCATTGTTCAATGTTACTGTGCCCTGCATTGGTATAAAGATCAAAGCACAGTCGAGGGCTGCCTATCAGCAGATCAGCTATTGGTCACACAGGAATTGTGAACACGGAAATCTGATTTAGATGCCAATTTAACAGAAGCAGACTTTGTTTGTAGGATAATTGATTGACATTAAGGACTGTGTAAGTTTTAAAAATGTGTTTATTCAAAAACTTAATACACACCATACCTATTCCTCTGAGATAATCAGTTGTCAAATGCCATTTAAAACGCACTTTTCCACTCTTGCATGGTTTACAAATGCCTTTTAAAATGCACTATTCCACTCTTGCATGGTTTACAAATGCCATTTAAAACGCACTATTCCACTCTTGCATGGTTTAAAAATGCCATTTAAAATGCACTATTCCACTCTTGCATGGTTTAAAAATGCCATTTAAAACGCACTATTCCACTCTTGCATGGTTTACAAATGCCATTTAAAACGCACTATTCCACTCTTGCATGGTTTACAAATGCCATTTAAAATGCACTATTCCACTCTTGCATGGTTTAAAAATGCCATTTAAAATGCACTATTCCACTCTTGCATGGTTTAAAAATGCCATTTAAAATGCACTATTCCACTCTTGCATGGTTTAAAAATGCCATTTAAAACGCACTATTCCACTCTTGCATGGTTTAAAAATGCCATTTAAAATGCACTATTCCACTCTTGCATGGTTTAAAAATGCCATTTAAAATGCACTATTCCACTCTTGCATGGTTTAAAAATGCCATTTAAAATGCACTATTCCACTCTTGCATGGTTTAAAAATGCCATTTAAAACGCACTATTCCACTCTTGCATGGTTTAAAAATGCCATTTAAAATGCACTATTCCACTCTTGCATGGTTTACAAATGCCTTTTAAAATGCACTATTCCACTCTTGCATGGTTTAAAAATGCCATTTAAAATGCACTATTCCACTCTTGCATGGTTTAAAAATGCCATTTAAAATGCACTATTCCACTCTTGCATGGTTAACAGCATATTTATATATTTTTGTTGGACAACAGTGATAAGATAACGGTTCTGATGGTGCTGCTAGTGCACTTGGTAACAGACATGTAGACATCGAGGAAGTTTAACTCCTAGAACTAATTCTACAGGTGGAAGTTGGGGGTAAGGATTATGTAGGCCAGGGTAGAAGGGAGGCTATTTGGCCAATGAAGGCATTCGCCGATAGGCGTTAGTGTATTTTAATTATGACTTAGCCCACACATTGAAAGGCTTTTCAACTTGCAAACCCTGGTCCGACTCCAGGCATACGTGACATAAGAGGTCGCTTAGGGCCCCTGGCAACTATCTTAGGAACTCAGTCAGGGGTTTGAACTTACTATTGAGAGTGAGAGTAATACAATACACCAGGTGCAAATTAGAAGTTTATCTATTGTCAATCAATTAGCCATGTCAGCTAACAATGTTTAGATCGCTAGTTAGCCTAGTCGGCTAACAATGTTTAGATTTATAGTTAGCCTAGTCGGCTAACAATGTTTAGATCGGTAGTTAGCCTAGTCAGCTAACAATGTTTAGATTGGTATTTAGCCTAGTCAGCTAACAATGTTTCGATTGGTAGTTAGCCTAGTCGGCTAACAATGTTTAGATTGGTAGTTAGCCTAGTCGGCTAACAATGTTTAGATCGGTATTTAGCCTAGTCGGCTAACAATGTTTAGATCGGTATTTAGCCTAGTCGGCTAACAATGTTTAGATCGGTATTTAGCCTAGTCGGCTAACAATGTTTAGATCGGTATTTAGCCTAGTCGGCTAACAATGTTTAGATTGGTAGTTAGCCTAGTCAGCTAACAATGTTTAGATTGGTATTTAGCCTAGTCAGCTAACAATGTTTCGATTGATATTTAGCCTAGTCGGCTAACAATGTTTAGATCGGTAGTTAGCCTAGTCAGCTAACAATGTTTAGATTGGTATTTAGCCTAGTCAGCTAACAATGTTTCGATTGGTAGTTAGCCTAGTCGGCTAACAATGTTTAGATTGGTAGTTAGCCTAGTCGGCTAACAATGTTTAGATCGGTATTTAGCCTAGTCGGCTAACAATGTTTAGATCGGTATTTAGCCTAGTCGGCTAACAATGTTTAGATCGGTATTTAGCCTAGTCGGCTAACAATGTTTAGATTGGTAGTTAGCCTAGTCGGCTAACAATGTTTAGATCGGTATTTAGCCTAGTCAGCTAACAATGTTTAGATTGGTAGGTAGCCTAGTTAGTCTAGCTAGCTATCTGGACTTGTAGTAATCATGGTCGAATACTGACCAGGCTCACAGGGTAAGTGCCCAGGGCCCTGACCTCCATGGGGCCTCTATTGATTGTGTTAGTCATTCTCACTCAGACATCATATTAACATGGCATAAGTCATGGCAAAACGTGTAGAATTGCAACAAATTAGCTTTAAAACGGCAAAAAATATATCTCCACCCCATGGCAAAATGAATAGAATTGCAGGAAATTAGCTGTAAAACTGAAGAAAATAAATATTTCTCTGCCTCATGGCAAAATGAGTAGAATTGTCTGAAATGTGTTCTAAAATTACAGAATCTTGTTTGCACGCAATTGTAAAATGTGTAGAATTGCAGGAAAATAGTCTAAAAATGCAAAGTTGATTTTCAATTCTACACATTTTGCCATGGTGTGTAAAGAAAATGTCAAGCAAATTTAAAGCAAGTTTTCTGCAATTTTGCATTTTGCAAACCAACAATTTTTATGCCACTTAGCACCTATTTGTGGTTATAATTTTTCATTGTTTTAGTACTATTCTCATACCAGAGCATATGTGGTTGTTTTGGAGCACCCAAAGTGCTCCTGCTACTTATTTCTTCCTCCCTGTCTGTTGCTGGCTCTTTTCTTTGATTAGCTTGACGGTTATTTATTTATTGAAAACAATATATTAATAATGGCACCATATGGGTACACTCTGTGACCTTCCAAGTCTAGACCCCCTGCAGAGTTTATTTGTGCTTAAAAAAAAAAATGATAGCCATGATCACACCAGTACAGAAGGAAATGGGCTTTACCAACCAATGGTGGCAAAGAAAGAAACCAGGATCCAGCACTTCCTCCAGCTCCGGAAGGAGAAACTCTTCCACTCCAGTACTAATAACACTGTATATTCCATTTTTGTATTTCCCATAAATATTCGATCTGCGAGACAGCAGTAGATATTTGTCTCAGAGCAAGAGCCAGTCCCATTGTGAAATATGAATCAACTGTCAAAACATGCGTGAGAAGTTGTCCTTTGATGTTAAATATTATTATTATTTTTTGTATATATTCTGATAGCGCGTAAACTTGTTAGTGTGCCTTTGTGTACTTGAACAATAGAAAACACAATTCCTGTGTATTAGGGGCATTTGTATGACCGGTAATAACAGTTGACTTTAAGCAAAACTTGAACAATTCATTGTTTGCGGAAAAGCTCAAATAAACGAACTATTGATAATGGGCAGATTTGATAAATATCTTTGAAATCTTGCGGATGCGGTTTCTGGTCTTTCTCCAGAATAACTGCTGTTTGTAACATCCATCCTCCTCCCTCCCCTTCGTTCTCAAAATAGACGGCAGTACAGAATGTTGTTAACTGCTGTGAGGGTTAACAATATGATGAGGGTATAAACATTCTTTACTCAGGTGATAACTGCCTCCGTCCAGAAAGAGATGTATAAATGGAGTGTATGGGGCCGTAGGATTAGAATGTATGGGGCCGCCGTAGGATTAGAATGTATGGGGCCATAGCATTATAACGTATGGGGCCGCCGTAGGATTAGAATGTATGGGGCCACCGAAGGATTAGAATGTATGGGGCAGCCGTAGGATTAGAATGTATGGGGCCGCCGAAGGATTAGAATGTATGGGGCCGCCGTAGGATTAGAATGTATGGGGCCGCCGAAGGATTAGAATGTATGGGGCAGCCGTAGGATTAGAATGTATGGGGCCGCCGTAGGATTAGAATGTATGGGGCCGCCGAAGGATTAGAATGTATGGGGCAGCCGTAGGATTAGAATGTATGGGCCCACCGTAGGATTAGAATGTATGGGCCCACCGTAGGATTAGAATGTATGGGGCCGATGATGACATCAGACCCTAGCCCCTCCCCTTCTACTCTCCTCCCTGAAATACTCTCCATTGGTTTCAGATCTTCACAGTTTCAATCTGTGGCAACAACTCACATAGTTTATTTTAGGAACATTTATTCATATCAAGGTCATTCCTCACCACTGTTTTCACAGAAGGATATTTGCTTTGAAGTGATTGATGTTTGATTCTGACTTTAACATTATATTACAGGGAAACAACAACAGATTGTGTGATTTAGATGCTGTTTGTTATGCGCTAAATATTGCATGTATGGCTTACGGATATTTGTCATGTTTCAGATTGGTGCTACCAGTCCCAACATACCTGTGACACCCCTTGTGATGGTGAGTTTGAAACACAGTGATGAACAAGAAATGTCATGTTAAATCTGTCCAAACCTGTCCATCTGTCCAAAGCCTGTCTATCTGTCCAAACCTGTCCATCTGTCCATCTGTCCAAGCCTGTCCAAACCTGTCCATCTGTCCAAGCCTGTCCATCCGTCCAAACCTGTCCATCCGTCCAAACCTGTCCATCTGTCCAAACCCCTCCCTCCCTCCCTCCCTCCCTCCCTCCCTCCCTCCCTCCCTCCCTCCCTCCCTCCCTCCCTCCCTCCCTCCCTCCCTCCCTCCCTCCCTCCCTCCCTCCCTCCCTCCCTCCCTCCCTCCCTCCCTCCCTCCCTCCCTTCCAATTAAACACTTACCCACTCCTCAAAACAGTTGTACTCAGACAGATATAATACACTAGAACATTCCTGGTGTGTATCTTGCTGTCTTTTTATCCTCACTGTTCTACAGGACCTGAGAAGTGGGATCATGTTAACAGAGTCTGTGCAGGCGATAACCAATCCCCCATCAACATCGTCCACAGGAAGACCGTACCAGACAAACGCCTCACACCCTTCCAGTTTAAACAGTACCAGGATTCCTTCCAAGGCACGATCAAAAACAATGGACACTCTGGTATGTTTCATTAAGGCCCAATCAAAAACCATGGACACTCTGGTATGTTTCATTAAGGCCCGATCAAAAACCATGGACACTCTGGTATGTTTCATTAAGGCCCGATCAAAAACCATGGACACTCTGGTATGTTTCATTAAGGCCCAATCAAAAACAATGGACACTCTGGTATGTTTCATTAAGGCCCGATCAAAAACCATGGACACTCTGGTATGTTTCATTAAGGCCCGATCAAAAACCATGGACACTCTGGTATGTTTCATTAAGGCCCGATCAAAAACCATGGACACTGGTATGTTTCATTAAGGCCCGATCAAAAACCATGGACACTGGTATGTTTCATTAAGGCCCGATCAAAAACCATGGACACTGGTATGTTTCATTAAGGCCCGATCAAAAACCATGGACACTGGTATGTTTCATTAAGGCCCGATCAAAAACCATGGACACTGGTATGTTTCATTAAGGCCCCTGAACAGTCTTTCCTCATGCCTACCTCAACTTGATCTAAATTATGTAAAGATGCTTTTATTTATTTAAATTGTTTACATTCAAAGACAAAACATGTTGTTGTTGATCCCAATAACCCACCACTTCACCTCCAGAAGCATGTCGTTTCCTAGCAACAAACATCTAGAAAGATCTATATAACATCTATATATTTTTGTTAATGTAATTTCCACTGTGTTATCCCCTCCAGTGCAGGTGAACGTGCCTCATGATGCCTATGTGATTGGTGGAGACCTGGAGACGCCCTATAAGGCAGTGCAGTTCCACCTGCACTGGGGCAAGAACGGAGGACCAGGGTCAGAACACACCATTGACGGAGAGCAGTACTCTATGGAGGTAATGTTATGTAGGACAGCTACTGTCTGACACACACGCACACCCACACCCACACACACACACACACACACACACACACACACACACACACACACACACACACACACACACACACACACACTGAGCGGCATAGGCAAGATGCAATATGCTGTGTTTTAAATGTTACGTAGGACAGCTACTGTCTGACACATACACACACACACACACACACACACACACACACACACACACACACACACACACACACACACACACACACTGAGCGGCATAGGCATGATGCAATATACTGTGTTTTAAATGTTACGTAGGACAGCTACTGTCTGACACACACACACACACACACACACACACACACACACACACACACACACACACTGAGCGGCATAGGCATGATGCAATATACTGTGTTTTAAATGTTACGTAGGACAGCTACTGTCTGACACACACACACACACACACACACACACACACACACACACACACACACACACACACACACACACTGAGCGGCATAGGCAAGATGCAATATACTGTGTTTTAAATGTTACGTAGGACAGCTACTGTCTGACACACACACACACACACACACACACACACACACACACACACACACACACACACACACACACACTGAGCGGCATAGGCATGATGCAATATACTGTGTTTTAAATGTTACGTAGGACAGCTACTGTCTGACACACACACACACACACACACACACACACACACACACACACACACACACACACACACACACACACACTGAGCGGCATAGGCAGGATGCAATATACTGTGTTTAATACCATCTATTGCATCGTGCCTGTGCCGCTCTGTCATGGCTCATCCATGTATTTGTATGTGTATATTCTTATTCCATTCCTTTACTTATATTTGTGTGTATTAGGTCGTTGTAGTGGAATTATTAGATTACTTGTTAGATATTACTGCACTGTCGAAAGCACAAGCATTTTGCATCACTATCAATAATAACTGCTAACCGTGTGTGTGTGTGTGTGTGTGTGTGTGTGTGTGTGTGTGTGTGTGACCGTGTGTGTGACCAATAAAGTTTCATTTTGATTTTGACACACACGAAACACACTTTTTATATATATTTTTGTCACATCCATAACAGAGGATCACAGTCCAATTTAAAATGAGCTGAAACGGACTTTCTATTTACTTTTCCACAGCTGCATATTGTTCACATGAAACAGCAGCACTCCAACTTGGGAGATGCCTTGAAAGATCCATCCGGAGTTGCAGTCCTGGGATTTTTCTACGAGGTTAATTAACATTTCAATATGTTTGAATGGTCTCTGCCGTAGCCGGTCAGTCTTTGACTTCTGAATGCACGTATCCGTGGCAACACTTCTAAATGAAATGACATCATAGCCCCGTGCAATTTGTCTTGTATGTGATATACTGTGTGTTTATATATTGGCGTTTATTTATGTGTGTATATATATATACTGTATATATATATATATATTTATTTTAGATAGATAGATATATATATATATATATATATATATATATATATATATATATATATATATATATATTAGATATATATATATATATTTATATATATCCATCCTCAATTTTCTCCTATCACAGCCATTAAACTCTGTAACTATTCTAAAGTCACCATTGGTCGCATGGTGACATTCCTGAGCGGTTTCCTTCCTCTCCGGCAACTGAGTTAGGAAGGAAGTTAGGAAGGACACCTGTATCTTCTCATTACTGGGTGTATTGATACACCATCCTAAATGTAATTAATAACTTCACCATGCTCAAAGGGATATTCATGGATATTTTTACCCATTTACCAATTGGTGCCCTTCTTTGCAAGGCATTGGAAACCTCTCTGGTCTTTGTGGTTCAATCTGTGTTTGAAATTCACTGAGGGACCTTACAGATAATTGTATGTGTGGGGAACAGAGATGAGGTAGTCATTGAAAAACCATGTTAAACACTATTATTGCACACAGTGCAATATTTAGGCTTGTCATAACAAAGGGGTTGAACACTTATTGACTCCAGACCTTCCAGCTTGTTGTTTTAAAAAAATGTATTATTACTTAAATGAAATTGAAAAACTGAATTCCACTTTGAGATTATGGGATATTATGCATAGGCCAGTGACACAACATCTAAATGTAAATCTGTTTTTAAATTCAGGCTGTAACACAGCAAAGTGTGGATAAGGTCAAGGGGTGTGAATACTCTCTGAAGGCACTGTATGCTCGAGTCACGATTCTGATTTTTGTACCATTTGTCAGGAATCTCTCAGTGAAAACCGAAAATATGACCCCATTGTAAAAGCTCTCCAGAGCATCAAGACGACTCGTGAGTATATTTTATAGCCTAATGTTAGATCTCTCCAGAGCATCAAGACGACTGGTGAGTATATTTTATAGCTTAATGTTAGATCTCTCCAGAGCATCAGGACAACTGGTGAGTATATTTTATAGCCTAATGTTAGATCTCTCCAGAGCATCAGGATGACTGGTGAGTATATTTTATAGCCTAATGTTAGATCTCTCCAGAGCATCAGGAAGACTGGTGAGTATATTTTAAAACTGATGTATGGGTTATTCAGATCCATCTTGCTAAAGATATGGCATGTATCATAAATTAGATTTACGAAGCTGAAAACAATCTCACATCTTTGTACATGTGATAATGTACACGATACGTTCTGTTCTGTTCTGCTCCTGTATAGCAGATACTGTTCATCCTCACAGTTTCACTTAATTGACATGCAACGAGAGAGACTGAGGAGATTTGATGTCTTCACTAATGTCTTCAATGCTTTCCTCTGTGTCTTGTCCTATCTGCCTCCAGGTGCCATATATTTTCATGAGCTCATGCCAAGATTAATGTACCCTTTTGTATGTAACTTGTGCATCGCAGATACAATTTGTTTCAATACTCTATATTCATCCCATGTCTTGTCCTGTTGGCATGTACCAACACCAATGTTTTGCTAAGATTAATATAAGTTGTCTCCATTTGTTTCAGGGCTCAAGGTTTCTGATTGTAATGCTGTGCTGTTGCAGATGCTCAAGCCACTCTGAGTGCTGTGTCTCTGGAGCAGCTGATTCCTCCCCAGCAGAACCTGACCAACTACTACCGTTACAAAGGCTCCCTCACCACCCCCAACTGCACTGAGTCCGTGGTCTGGACCGTGTTTGAGAAGCCCATTCCTCTCAGCAAAAACCAGGTAGAGCAGCCGTTTAACCCAGTGTCTTGTTGGTACATTAGGAAACACTCTGAAAGCAGAACAGTTGTGTGGTGGAGAACCGTAGCATTCAAAACAGTTGTGTGGTGGAGAACCGTAGCATTCAGAACGGTTCTGCGGTGGAGAACCGTAGCATTCAGAACAGTTGTGTGTTGGAGAACCGTAGCATTCAGAACAGTTGTGTGGTGGAGAACCGTAGCATTCAGAACAGTTGTGTGGTGGAGAACCGTAGCATTCAGAACGGTTCTGCGGTGGAGAACCGTAGCATTCAGAACAGTTGTGTGTTGGAGAACCGTAGCATTCAGAACAGTTGTGTGGTGGAGAACCGTAGCATTCAGAACAGTTGTGTGGTGGAGAACCGTAGCATTCAGAACCGTTGTGTGGTGGAGAACCGTAGCATTCAGAACCGTTGTGCGGCGGAGAACCGTAGCATTTAGAACCGTTGTGCGGCGGAGAACCGTAGCATTCAGAACCGTTGTGCGGTGGAGAACCGTAGCATTCAGAACCGTTGTGCGGTGGAGAACCGTAGCATTCAGAACCGTTGTGCGGTGGAGAACCGTAGCATTCAGAACCGTTGTGCGGTGGAGAACCGTAGCATTCAGAACCGTTGTGCGGTGGAGAACCGTAGCATTCAGAACCGTTGTGCGGTGGAGAACCGTAGCATTCAGAACCGTTGTGCGGTGGAGAACCGTAGCATTCAGAACCGTTGTGCGGTGGAGAACCGTAGCATTCAGAACCGTTGTGCGGCGGAGAACCGTAGCATTCAGAACCGTTGTGCGGTGGAGAACCGTAGCATTCAGAACCGTTGTGCGGTGGAGAACCGTAGCATTCAGAACCGTTGTGCGGTGGAGAACCGTAGCATTCAGAACCGTTGTGCGGTGGAGAACCGTAGCATTCAGAACGGTTCTGCGGTGGAGAACCGTAGCATTCAGAACCGTTATAGAGCAGTTATTTGAGTAGTTGAACAAACCCTACCAGTAGATACACCGTTCGATATGATGCTACTCATTGTTACTGTTAGTATCAGCTCCGTGACCTCCGTGACCTTTGTGTGTCTGCCTGTTGGTTCTGTCTTCCAGCTACGTAAGTTTTCAGAACTCCAGTTTAAGGACGGCAAGGACATGGTGAATACTTTCCGGCCGGTGCAGCCCCTGAACCGCCGCGTAGTGTACCGGTCTGGAGGCGCAGTGGCACTGGCTAGTGCCGCGCTCCTCGTGGCTTCCGTCGCCATGGCGATGGGACTGTCACAGTCCAACTAGAGGAAGGCCGAGCGAGCCGCACCACCACCACCACCACCACCACCACCACCACCAGCATGAACACCATGAGTTCTCAGAACCAACCCGCCAAATAAACGAACTAAACTAAAACTACAGCATCAATCAACCAACATCCATGCCCTAACCTTTGAAAACTCTCAGCCTGAAAACCAACATGCCCCAGACCCCTTTACAATGACCTATAGGGATTAATTCCTTCTCAAACTTTAGTATTAGAGTTCACGAGTTCTACAGTTCATAAGTTCAACATCCCTCCCTGTTCAATGTCGGGCCAATTTAGAGTCCTCAGTCTAAAGTTACAATACAAAATGTGAGGAGCCTCTGCTCTGTGTTCAGGTGGTCGGGCTGCTGCTATAGGCTAAACATAGAGGCCTATACATCCATGACCTGATTGGCACTGGACTGGCAAGTGATCATGTTCTTGAATGGAACGTGTGGATGGTGGCTAGTCGCTATTAATAGCTAGCAGTCATAAATACTTTCCAGTCTCCAGATTAAAACCGAGGAGAGAAATGCCTGATCTTTCCCTCTGCATTGCCAAGTCCATGAACTCCCGTTATCACAACCACCGTCACCGGTTAGGTGAGCATTCTATTGCCACCCACCACGGGCCCCGGGGCAACATTATCTAAAGGGTAAGGAGGACGGAGGTCCCCATAGCAACACGCGAATCACTCACTCAGGGGCCCAGGGGTAACTAAAAGACACAGGCTGACCCATGAGGAACACAACACACCATAGTGAGTGTTAAAGTGTTCAGAGGCTGGACTGTCCCTGTCCCAACCCCCCCGCCCCCTAGTCACACATGAGCTCCACCTGGAGGAAGAGGAGGTGGAGGAAGATGATGATGCGGAGTTGTAGTGATGAGCTTTCCGGCTCCCTCCAAAACTGCTCTGACAATTGTCATGAGGCGATTGACAGCGGCGATTCTGAACACACAGAAGAAGACTAGAAGCTGAAATAGGGAGTGGACACAGCGAATATTTAAAATAACCAACTAATTGATTGATAAATAGACAGATAGATTAATTGATTGGCAGATTGATTGATACTTATTTGACCAAATGTCATTATAGTTTTATGACCAATTATCCATATCCAAATGTTTAGCATGGATCTGCATGTTGTCTCTCTCTCTCTCTCTCATGCTGTAACAGAGCAAGAGAACCATAGAGACTGTACACACTTTCTACCTAAGCCACTTCAGAAACTGTATACTTCTCCACCAGCTCGGCCAATGAAACTGTCCCTTTTGAGAACACGTGACTTGTGTTCACGACTTATATTACAGGGTCTTGAATGCACTGAATGTTACCTACTGTGAATTATTTACTCCAATATGGTCAAGACAAGACTGATGTACAGATTGAACTAGGAATATTAATTATATACATGTTCCGTTTGTTTCATAGCGCACCAATGTTATATTACATTTATATACTGTGTAATGTGTACACGTATTTGTGTACTGTATGTGTATTGATATATATATATATATATATAAGGACATACTGTTGATGTTATTTATATACAGCTTGGTGTTTAAAGTTTATATATAATGATTGTTTATGCCTTGGCCAAGTCTCCCTTGAAAAAAAGAGACTCTGGGTCTCAATGGGCTTTTCCTGGTTAAATAAAAGTTCAATAAATAAACAACTATATATATATATATATATATATATATTTCAGAAGGAAAACCAATTTTGGGGGGGGGGGCCCCAAAAGAGGAAATGGATTACATTAGCAAGTTGTTTCTGACCAATTCAAAATATGTTTACTCTTGAAATGAGATATGTTCAGAAGTATTGAACGTTTGAGTTTGTTTGGTTGTAAATGTTTGAAAATGTTATACGTGATATGGAGAATGGTGTTCCGATTGAATAAACCACTGACATGCCTTTTTTTAATGAGTTGGTCTATCTGGTTCATTGGGCAATCAATGCTTCTACAGGTATGTCAGATTTGGCATGAGCAATAAGTGTGTGTGCTCTTTGAATTCAATTACAAACACAGGTTTCTGTCTCTGCTTCTGACTTACTGTACTGCCCCCCCCCCCCCCCCCCGGTGTACCCTGAAGGTGCTAATCTAAGATCAAGTGTTCTGTCTCTCCCTGGCTCTCTTTATCTTGAGGTTCAAACCTCTGTGGATTGGATAGACTTCTCAGTTTCCTGTTAGCCTCCTGGTCTAGTTGGTCGGTCCGACGGTCTGATGGATCTCTAATCCTTTTCTAATTGACTTGTTCTGGATTTTTTTTTTTTGGGGGGGGGGGTATCCTTGGCCTGAGTAATCACACACACACACACACAAAATGCACACGCATACCACGCTCGGAGACAGGGCAATCTTACGGCACTCTAGACAGTAGACACCCTAATCTACAAGGCTTGGAACAGCCTCCTGTACTGTAGATTCAAAAACATTCATTCTCAGTCTGGGGGGGTTCCCTGACAGACAGATATGCAGGTGTCCGGTAAACTCATTCACATACCCCCCGCCCCCCCGCCTTTCTCGTCGTTTAGGAAATAAAAGCCTCAACGTGACAGAAAGCCCCTTCCAGAGTGACCATACAGAATACACATGCTCTGATGCTCTAATGATAGACATCTTGTTTTCATCCCCCATAGACACTGACAGTACTTTATTTCTTGTTAGTCCTCACTACTTTCTCTTCACTTAAAGAGGTAGATGAGGGATTGGGAGGTGGAGGGA
Source organism: Oncorhynchus kisutch (assembly GCF_002021735.2). Taxonomy (NCBI): domain Eukaryota; kingdom Metazoa; phylum Chordata; class Actinopteri; order Salmoniformes; family Salmonidae; genus Oncorhynchus; species Oncorhynchus kisutch. The sequence goes on from NC_034201.2 coordinate 46,158,690, forward strand.
TGCTGAATGTCGAATAGGGCTATTAAAAGCACTATTAAACTTCTATCCCATGATCCTCCTCTTTCCTCTCATCTTTGCCATTCTATCAATCAATCAAATGTATTTATTTACACCCAGCTGATGTGGCACAAAGTGCTGTACAGAAATCCCAGCCTGAAAACCCCTAAACAGACGGAGGTTCTACCCCCTGTCGACAGATCACAAACATCCCCATGTGCAGTATCTTCACTAACTCCAAATAGACCTGTCGCCGTGATCCAGAGGACAAAGAGTTCCATTCTTCCAAGGCAGAGAGAAACCAGAGGCATCCTCAATCTCAATGCGACCCCCCCCCCCACCCCTCTCACATGTGCCCCTCAGATACAGATCTTGTTTGTGTGATTGGCCATGTTGTGCCCAATGGGGATTTGGGGAGAAAAAAAAACTCTGTAAAGGTTGTCAGTCACCAAAAGAACTGTGTTTAAAATGCACTCCTTGATACACATTTATACAGATCTTGTTTGGACTCAGTTGAGAATAACTTGTAACTTTGGTATTATCCTGTGCCATTCTCTGGCACTGAGAGCAGTAATTTTGTTTGTATGTAGCCTACCCAAAAGTCCAGTCAGTTAATCAACACAACAGCTGCCTGCAGAAGCTGTGAATGCGTAATGTGGTAATGTACAGTAACTGTCATTTTAATAGATGTGCAAACAATCCCTTGATACAATATGTGCTGTAATTTGCAATCTGGTAGTTCTGGCCAATGATTTACAGGGCCTTCAGCAAATATTCGTACACCTTGACTTATTCCACAGTTTGTTATGTTACAGCCTGAATTCAAAATGGATTAAATTAAAAAAAAATATCTCATCCATCTACACACAAAACCTCATAATGAAGCTGAAAACATGTTTTATACATAATTTTTTTTTTTTAACATCTAATTTAGTATTAAGTATTCATTTTTTTATTTTACCTTTTTATTTATTAAGAACAAATTCTTATTTTCAATTCAAATAAAACTTGAACTTATTACCTTATTACCTTATTAACTTATTACCTTATTACCTTATTACCTTATTACCTTATTAACTCATTACCTTATTACCTTATTACCTTATTAACTCATTACCTTATTACCTTATTACCTCATTACCTCATTACCTTATTACCTTATTACCTTATTACCTCATTACCTCATTACCTCATTACCTTATTACCTTATTACCTCATTACCTTATTACCTTATTACCTTATTACCTTATGTCTCTTTTATTTTACTAGGCAGGTCAGTTAAGAACAAATTCTTATTTTCAATGACGGCCCTAGGAACAGTGGGTTAACTGCCTTGTTCAGGGGGCAGAACGACAGATTTCTACCTTGTCAGCTCGGAGATTCTATCTTGTAACCTTTCGGGTTACTGGTCCAACGTTCTAACCACTAGGCTACCTGCCCCTGAGTCAATACTTTGTAGTAGCACCTTTGCTAGCGATTACAGCTGTGAGTCTTTCTGGGTAAGTCTCTAAGAGCTTGTCCACACCTGGATTGTACAATATTTTCCCATTCTTCTTGTCAAAATTATTCAAGCTCTGTAAAATAGTTGTTGATCATTGCTGAACAACAATTTGCCAAAGATTTCCAAGTAGATTTAAGACCAAACTGTTACTTGGCCACTCAGGAACATTCACTGTCTTCTTGGTAATCAACTCCAGTATAGATTTGTCCTTGTGTTTTAAGTTATTGTCCTGCTGAAAGGTGAACTCATCTTCCAGTGTCTGGTGAAAAGCAAATTGAACCAGGATTTCCTCTAGGATTTTGCCTGTGCTTCGCTCCATTTATCCTTAAAGATTACAAGTATACCCATAAGATGATGTAGCCACCACTATGCACACTACAAACAGATCACCATCCATTTTGAATCCCACCGTACCTTCTCCGCTATGCAATCTGGTTTCCGAGCTGGTCACGGGTGCACCTCAGCCACGCTCAAGGTCCTAAATGATATCATAACCGCCATCGATAAGAGACATTACTGTGCAGCCGTATTCATCGACCTGGCCAAGGCTTTCGACTCTGTCAATCACCACATTCTTATCGGCAGACTCAACAACCTTTGTTTCTCAAATGACTGCCTCGCCTGGTTCACCAACTACTTATCTGATAGAGTTCAGTGTGTCAAATCGGAGGGCCTGTTGTCCAGACCTCTGGCAGTCTATATGGGGGTGCCACAACAGGGTTCAATTCTCGGGTCGACTCTCTTCTCTGTATACATCAATGATGTTGCTCTCGCTGCTGGGGATTCTCTGATCCACCTCTACGCAGACGACACCATTCTGTGTACTTCTGGCCCTTCTTTGGACACTGTGTTAACTAACCTCCAGATGAGCTTCAATGCCATACAACTCTCCTTCCGTGGCCTCCAACTGCTCTTAAATGCAAGTAAAACTAAATGCATGCTCTTCAACCAATCGCTGCCCGCACCTGCCCGCCCATCCAACATCACTACTCTGGACGGTTCTGACTTAGAATATGTGGACAACTACAAATACCTAGGTGTCTGGTTAGACTGTAAACTTCCCTTCTAGACTCACATTAAGCATCTCCAATCCAAAATTAAATCTAGAATCAACTTCCTATTTTGCACAAAGCATCCTTCACTCACGCTGCCAAACATTTCCTCGTAAAACTGAATATCCTGCTGATCCTCTACTTCGGCGATGTCATTTACGAAATAGCCTCCAACACTCTACTCGGCAAATTGGATGCAGTCTATCACAGTGTTGTCCGTTTTATCACCAAAGCCCCATATACTACCCACCACTGCGACGTGCATGCTCTCGTTGGCTGGCCCTCGCTTCATATTCATCACCAATCCCACTGGCTCCCGGGAATCTATAAGTCTTTGCTAGGTAAAGCCCCGCCTTATCTCAGCTCACTGGTCACCATAGTAGCACTCACCCGTAGCACGCGCTCCAGCAGGTATATTTCACTGGTCACCCCCAAAGCCAATTCCTACTTTGGCCGCCTTTCCTGCTGCCAATGACTGGAACAAATTGCAAAAATCACTGAAGCTGGAGTCTCATATCTCCCTCACTAACTTTAAGCATCAGCTGTCAGAGCATCTCACAGATCACTGCACCTGTGCATAGCCCATCTGTAAATAGCCCATCTACCTACCTCATCCTCATACTGTTATTTTTTTTATTTTCTCCTTTGCTCACCAGTATCTCTACTTGCACATTCATCTTCTGCACATCTGTCACTCCAGTGTTTAATTGCTAAATGGTAAATATTTTGCCGCTATGGCCTATTTATTGCCTTACCTCCCTTATCTTACCTAATCTCAAATGACTGCCTCTCCTGGTTCACCAACTACTTCTCTGATAGAGTTCAGTGTGTCAAATCGGAGGGCCTGTTGTCCAGACCTCTGGCAGTCTATATGGGGGTGCCACAGGGTTCAATGTGGCACCCCCACATCTGGTCTCTTCTCTTCTCTGTATACATCAATGATGTTGCTCTCGCTGCTGGGGATTCTCTGATCCACCTCTACGCAGACGATACCATTCTGTGTACTTCTGGCCCTTCTTTGGACACTGTGTTAACTAACCTCCAGATGAGCTTCAATGCCATACATGAAGATATGAAGGTAGCTTGGTATGATGGTAGCTTGGTATGACGGTAGCCTGGAAGTGTATATATGGAAGTTGTTTAGTGCAAAAAACTTCATTGTGTTTCTAATAGCAATAACTCTTAAGAGGATTAAAACACTATTATTACACACAATGCCAACTCTTTGTGACTTGCTAAGCACCTGTTTACTCCTGAATGGATTTAGACTTGGCAATAACAAAGGGGTTGAATACTTATCGACTCAAGGCATGTCAGATTTTCCATTTTTAATGAATTTGTTAAAAATGTCTAAAAACATAATTGCACTTTGACATGATGGGGTATTGTGTGTAGGTCAGTGACAAATGAAAAAATCTCAATTTAATAACTTTTAAATTCAGGCTGTAACACAACAAAATGTGGAAAAAGTCAAACCGGTGTAAATACTTTCTGAAGGCCCCGTTGGTGGTATAATGTTGGAGATGATGTTACTATCTGTCTGCCCAGCAAGGCAGTCGGTGTGATGTTACTATCTGTCTGCCGAGTAAGGCAGTCGGTGTGATGTTGATATCTGTCTGCCGAGTAAGGCAGTCGGTGTGATGTTGATATCTGTCTGCCGAGTAAGGCAGTCGGTGTGATGTTACTATCTGTCTGCCGAGTAAGGCAGTCGGTGTGATGTTACTATCTGTCTACCGAGTAAGGCAGTCGGTGTGATGTTGATATCTGTCTGCCCAGTAAGGCAGTCGGTGTGATGTTGATATCTGTCTGCCGAGTAAGGCAGTCGGTGTGATGTTGATATCTGTCTGCCGAGTAAGGCAGTCGGTGTGATGTTGATATCAGAGGAACATAACCCTTTTGTTAGCAGCTACAGGACTGTTGGAGTCGTTACTATGTTTATGCAGATAGGGATCTAAAGGAAGCAATCGAAAAAGGGCCAAAGGTTGACTTCCCCTCTCATGAAAGTCAGGGTAGATTTAAGGTTGACTTCCCCTCTCATGAAAGTCAGGGGAGATTTAAGGTTGACTTCCCCTCTCATGAAAGTCAGGGGAGATTTAAGGTTGACTTCTCCTCTTATGAAAGTCAGGGGAGATTTAAGGTTGACTTCACCTCTCATGAAAGTCAGGGTAGATTTAAGGTTGACTTCTCCTCTCATGAAAGTCAGCGTAGATTTAAGGTTGACTTCCCCTGTCATGAAAGTCAGGGTAGATTTAAGGTTGACTTCCCCTCTCATGAAAGTCAGGGTAGATTTAAGGTTGACTTCCCCTCTCATGAAAGTCAGGGTAGATTTAAGGTTGACTTCCCCTCTCATGAAAGTCAGGGTAGATTTAAGGTTGACTTCCCCTCTCATGAAAGTCAGGGTAGATTTAAGGTTGACTTCCCCTCTCATGAAAGTCAGGGTAGATTTAAGGTTGACTTCCCCTCTCATGAAAGTCAGGGTAGATTTAAGGTTGACTTCCCCTGTCATGAAAGTCAGGGTAGATTTAAGGTTGACTTCTCCTCTCATGAAAGTCAGCGTAGATTTAAGGTTGACTTCCCCTGTCATGAAAGTCAGGGTAGATTTAAGGTTGACTTCCCCTCTCATGAAAGTCAGGGTAGATTTAAGGTTGACTTCCCCTCTCATGAAAGTCAGGGTAGATTTAAGGTTGACTTCCCCTCTCATGAAAGTCAGGGTAGATTTAAGGTTGACTTCCCCTCTCATGAAAGTCAGGGTAGATTTAAGGTTGACTTCCCCTCTCATGAAAGTCAGGGTAGATTTAAGGTTGACTTCCCCTGTCATGAAAGTCAGGGGAGATTTAAGGTTTTCTTCTCATCTCATAAAAGTCAGGGGAGATTTAAGGTTTACTTCCCCTGTCATGAAAGTCAGGGAAGATTTAAGCAGATCAGAGACCTGCTGGCACACACAGAGGGGTGAGTACACCCCTTTAAAACACATGGGACCTTGGTGCTATTGGCTATTCTTGCCTTACAAAATACTACACTGAAACTCTCAGAGACAAGGGCCCAGTCCTTAACACGCTGCATAAATAGTTTTCAACAACATATTTGTAAGGATTCTCTTGAAGGGAATGGACTCATTTTGGATTCCCTCTCTCTGACGGGATGTGAAATATTAGGTTACCATGGTAACATGTCAGAGTGTTCATATCTTCCTGTGTGGTGGTAATGGGGTTACCATGGTAACATGTCAGAGTGTTCATATCTTCCTGTGTGGTGGTAATGGGGTTACCTTGGTAACATGTCAGTGTTCATACTTTCCTGTGTGGTGGTAATGGTGCTACCATACCTTCCTGGGTGGTGTCCTGTATACAACAGGAGTTCCTTGATCCTGGGGCAGAATACACAGGGTTTTTCCCTCTACATATTGACTGATACCTGATCCTGGGGCAGAACACACAGGGTTTCTCCCTCTACATATTGACTGATACCTGATCCTGGGGCAAAACACACAGGGTTTCTCTCTCTACATATTGACTGATACCTGATCCTGGGGCAGAATACACAGGGTTTCTCCCTCTACATATTGACTGATACCATTACAGGCAATGTATATTTTTAAAGACAATACAAATCAAAGTTGTGTCTAGTAAAATCTCAATGCCAAGTACCAGGTATTTCTCGGTTCAGAGACGTCAGTATCGAGGCAGTATTTATGTCCTGGCTCCATAAATGTTTCTGTCAACACATATACACATAGTCACTGTTGTATTACCAACGGCAGTTAGGATAGGTGATATCTGACACACAAACAACAGGTTCTATGTTGAAGTTTGAACAGGTCAGGTTAAACCAACTTAAAATTCTGTTCTCGCCATTGACGACCGTTGGTGAGCAGGCAAGAGGTGAGGCTGGAGGGTGAGGCTGGAGGGTGAGACTGGAGGTGAGGCTGGAGGATGAGGTCTTTACAGTGCCCTATTAATTGACATGCACACATAGAGATTACATTATCAATGGTGGTTGTGAACACAGTGATCGGCCTGGTTCCACCAGGCTAGGTTACGCCCCGGACATTATACTGTATTTGCATCTAAGAAGTACAAACATTTGACAAATAATGTCAGTTTACATAAACTATGTTTCACAATTGGATATTCAAATGTACCAAAGTAATTAAGTGGGTTATCTTCAGCGTTTGTTCAAACGATGAGCCCTTGAAAGCCGTTGTCGCCGACAGGTGAAGGTTGTTGGCCGGATAATTGCCAAACATGTGGCCGAAGCTTTGAGGTTTTCCAACCAATTGTGTGCAATGTACACTAGTGGCACCTGCTGGTCAAAAGAGTTTAGAGCAGCCAAATGAATATAGATGACGTCCCACACGCTGTAGCATGTGCACAGAGTAGCCTTTTTGTCTTCTACCCAATCAATCAGATGGTTGTTTGACAAAACAAAGCTTCAGATGTCATTGATCACGTTCATCTGAAAAAGTGATACAGGCATCGCACACTGGGCAGTGGGGCGATTTGTACGTGGAGCTTGGCAAAAGGGGGGAATGATTTGTTGACATATTTGTAATCCAAATCCAACCGTCATTTACTCATTGTGCCGCACTGAGGTTTCAAGCTCATTATTAGACGACAATTACTTTATGACCAAAATTATAAGAATCGGGCTGCTTGTGTGAACGCAGCTATAGAGGCCCTAGCTTTGGGAAAGTGATCTGGATTCGTCTAAGTCTGAGATACAAAATTTAAAAAATTACAATTTAGAAACTTTTGTAGCTAGATATTTCAAATAGCTTCCTACAATAAAAAATAATAATTCTGATATCAAGTGTGCATTTTGACGCACAAGGTCAGTTGTTGTGTGTGACCGGATAAACATTTGAAACTTTGCCCCTCAGGAAAGCAGGAAGGCCATCCACAGAGAAGAGCGTGAATAAATAAATAACTCAATAAATGGAAGAAAAAAAACAGACACAATAAACTCTGGGCAGGGACACACAACACAACAATCGTCCTGGCACCGAGGTGTCATGGCGACCTGAATATAGACTGAGGGAGGAGACAGATGAGGTAACTAGATCAACAGGAAGCCATGCCGGCCGAGGCAGGGGTGAAAGATGGCTCTCTCTAACCACAAACAAAGGTATCTAGAGTACTGACACTCACAAAAGGGACGTGGGTGCAGTAGGAGTTCAAATTCTTTCTATTTTTGACAGCATTGTTATTTGACAGCATTGTTTCACAGACCGTGGCATGAATTCTTGAAGGGTTGAAGGGTCAAAAGAAGGTTGATAAAATGTAAACTTCAAGGAGCCAAAGATTCCTACATGAACATGGCCCAGTTTATTGAATATTCCTGTCAAATCCTATACAGAAAAGCATCAGAATTGTGTTGTTCTTTCATATTTCCTAGCTGTTGCCAACTTGCCGTGCACAGCAACATCTCCTTCATTTAGGCGAGTCAAAACATATTTTTAGTTATTCCTTAAGGACTACAAGGATGCTCTTCTAAAAGGATCGGCTAGGTCCTATTTCTATTTCTGGATGTAATTTCTGACACATCTAATTCATCTATCACCTGAGCTCAGGCGAGGAAGAACCTTTTCTGAATTTCCATTTTCTAAATTCAATCACACGAGTCATATCTTCCAGCCGCTGCAGTGACAGTAAGATCTAACCTTGAACCTACATTCAGACAACTGGGGGGGGGGGGGGGGGGGGGGTGAAAAGCCTGTGTAACCCCCATCACTACCCTCCATCCCCTGTCCCCATCCCCTCAGCTTTATCTCCAGCCCCCCCATCCCGTTTTCCTGCCTTCGGCCCACCCTCCCTCTCACCCCTCAGTTTTCCCAGTACAAATGGACACTCATTGAAAACAAAGTCAAACAAAGGCTAATGGGGAGCGTAAACAGGCACGCCTGTTTTGATTCGCCCTCCAGAACAATTTTATAACGCAGCGGAAGAAAAATGTGGTAATATTTAGATTCTTTTTGAAGGAAGCAAGTTCATTGCCAAATACGACAAATCAATGGGATGATGGTGGAACTGTGAAGGTAGACAGACAAACGATGTCCTTGAGTTTATTTCCTAGTTTTCATCTAGTCTGTGTACACTACTTCAGAGGGAGAACGTGAAGTGGAATATAATTCCGTTTCTCTTATCTTATCTTCAACTTAATATCACAGTGTGACTGACTGACCGCTCCGAATATAGGGTCTGTCTACCCTGACTGAGACAAATTAACATCTGTGTCACCTACAACAAATCTAGCCAAACTAGTACATTGAGTCCTAAGGTCTCAGTATAATTTGTTGAGGTCCTAAAGCCTCAGTATAAGTCATTGAATCCTAATGCCTTAATGTCTTACACAAACAAGCAATAAAATAAAAGCCATTTTAAAAATGTGTTCATCAATTACGAAGTTCATCACCAAGACATGGGTTCATAAGGTTTGCATCAGGTGTTTGTCCTGAACAGACTTGACTAGGGAAAACTCTGGGCCCGTTTTATAGCCTACCTATCATTTAAGCGGGGAAATCTCTGGGCCCATGTTATAGCCTATCACGTAACTAGGAAAAACTCTGGGCCTGTGTTATAACCTACCTATCATTTAAGCGGGGAAATCTCTGGGCCCATGTTATAGCCTATCACGTAACTAGGAAAAACTCTGGGCCTGTGTTATAACCTACCTATCATTTAAGCGGGGAAATCTCTGGGCCCATGTTATAGCCTATCACGTAACTAGGAAAAACTCTGGGCCAGTGTTATAACCTACCTATCATTTAAGCGGGGAAATCTCTGGGCGCATGTTATAGCCTATCACGTAACTAGGAAAAACTCTGGGCCAGTGTTATAACCTACCTATCATTTAAGCGGGGAAATCTCTGGGCCCATGTTATAGCCTATCACGTAACTAGGAAAAACTCTGGGCCAGTGTTATAACCTACCTATCATTTAAGCGGGGAAATCTCTGGGCCCATGTTATAGCCTATCACGTAACTAGGAAAAACTCTGGGCCAGTGTTATAACCTACCTATCATTTAAGCGGGGAAATCTCTGGGCGCATGTTATAGCCTATCACGTAACTAGGAAAAACTCTGGGCCAGTGTTATAACCTACCTATCATTTAAGCGGGGAAATCTCTGGGCCCATGTTATAGCCTATCACGTAACTAGGAAAAACTCTGGACCTGTGTTATAACCTACCTATCATTTAAGTAGGGAAATCTCTGGGCCCATGTTATAGCCTATCACGTAACTAGGAAAAACTCTGGGCCTGTGTTATAACCTACCTATCATTTAAGTAGGGAAAACACTGGGCCTGTGTTATAGCCCATCATGTAACTAGGAAAAACGATCTGGCCTGTGTTATAGCCCATCATGTAATTAGGGCCCAGAGTTTCCCTGGTCAGAAACAAACTCCTGGCCTAGTTGACGTGTACAGTATCAAAACAATGTTGGCGTGTAATCATATGTGTGTGTGTATCAAGTGTACGTACTGCGTGTCTAGTCACGTGGCTCAACACAGGAAACTGTATAGAGCAGATAGTCTTTATTTATACCAACGAAGGCATCATGGCTACGACTTAACAGCTTTTATCCAATAAACCCACTCTCGGGCCTTTTATGCTTAATATATCGTTTCGTTAGTCACCACTTCATCAACTAAGGTTGTGCTGCAGTGCTTTGCTATGCATTCAACAGCTATACCGATCACAATTGCAATCAGCTACCTAATTAATCCATCTTCACTTGTCCTTATCGGTACGTGGTTGGAATATAAACAGTGAGATTTGACTGCAGGGGGGACATCTGGATAAGAGAATGTTAATAATTCTGTGTATCCCAATTAGCTCAAACCATTATCATAAAACTATAGATTTAGATTGTCTTTTCATACTGATGTTATATTTCATCTTTATTTTACCTTTTTTTGTTTTGTCCAATTGTCTTTAAAAAAATACCTATTTTTTTTCCAAAGGACTACTGTCCCTCAACACATCAACGCCTGGGGAGGCGCACCATTGGCCCAGCGTCGTCCGGGTTAGGGTTGTTTGGCCGGGATAGGCCGTCATTGTAAATAAGAATTTGTTCTTAACTGACTTGCCTAGTTCAATAAAGATTAAATAAAAATCAACTAACTGTACACCCCAGGTCAAAACATTCAGAAACATCCATTCTAGCCCTGTGAAATGCAGTACAACAGAATACCAATAATTTGAGTACATTTCAAGACCGTTTACACTGAGTGTACAAAACGTTAAGGACACCTTCCGAATATTGAATTGTAGCCATTTTGCCCTCAGAACAGCCTCGATTTGTTGGGGTATGGACTCTACAAGGAGCTTCCCACAGTTATGTCAAGTTGGCTGGATTGTCACACCTTGGTCTGTTTCACCTGTCCCTGTGCTTGTCTCCACCCCCTCCAGGTGTCACCCATTATTGTTTTCTGTTTGTCTGTTCCAGTTCGTCTTGTATGTTTCCAAGTCCACCAGCGGTTTTCCCGTGCTCCTGCCTTTTCTGTTCCCTTGTTGCTAGTCCTCCCAGGTTTTGACCCTTGACCCTGTTTTCTGGACTCTGTACCCGCCAGCCTGACCATTCTGCCTGCCCTGATCTCGAGCCTGCCTGACCATTCTGCCTGCCCTGACCTCGAGCCTGCCAGCCTGTTTTACCTGCGCTGACCTCGAGCCTGCCAACCTGTTTTACCTGCCTTGACCTCGAGCCTGCCAACCTGTTTTACCTGCCTTGACCTTGAGCCTGCCAACCTGTTTTACCTGCCCTGACCTCGAGCCTGCCAGCCTGTTTTACCTGCCTTGACCACGAGCCTGCCAACCTGTTTTGCCTGCCCTGACCTCGAGCCTGTCTGCCACTCTGTACCTGCCCTGACCTCGACCCTGCCTGCCACTCTGTACCTGCCCTGACCTCGAGCCTGCCAACCTGTTTTACCTGCCCTGACCTCGAGCCTGCCTGCCACTCTGTACCTCCTGGACTCTGAACTGGTTTTGACCTTTTTTGCCTGACCACGGCTATACTCTCGCCTACTGTTTTTGGATTATTAATAAATATCAAAGACTCAAGCCATCTGCCTCCCGTGTCTGCATCTGGGTCTCGCCTTGTGCCCTCATATGGATGCCCGTTGGGTGGTGGACCATTCTTGATACGCGGGGAAACTGTTGAGTGTGGAAAAAACCCATCAACGTTGTCATTCTTGACACAAAACGGTGCGCCTGGCACCCACAACCATACCACGATCAAAGGCACTTAAATATTTAGTCTTTCCCGTTCACCTTCTGAATGGCACACGTACGCAATCCATGTCTCAAGGTTTAAAAATCCTTCTTTTAACCTGTCTCCTTCACTTCCTCTACACTAATTGAAGTGGATTTAACAAGTGACATCAATAAGGGATGGATTCACCTGTTCAGTCTGTCATAGAAAGAGCAGACGTCCTTTATGTTTTGTATACTCAGTGAACGGTGCTGTACTTAAGAATCGGCTTGACAATGTTTATTTATTTGATATATTTTAGCTTCTACCTTGATTCTTACCTTGCTCACAATTTTCAGTTCTTATGTAATTTCTGGCCAGTTCTAGACAGTTCTAACCAGTTCTAACCAGTTCTAGACAGTTCTAACCAGTTCTAGACCATTCTAACCAGTTCTAACCAGTTCTAGACCGTTCTAACCAGTTCTAGACCGTTCTAACCAGTTCCAGACAGTTCTAACCAATTCTAGACCATTCTAACCAGTTCTAGACAGTTCTAACCAGTTCTAGACCATTCTAACCAGTTCTAGACCGTACTGCTCTAGTCAAACGTAGTGCACCACATAGGGAATAGGGTGCCATTCTAGTCACATGTAGTGCACCACATAGGGAATAGGGTGCCATTCTAGTCAAACGTAGTGCACTACATAGGGAATAGGGTGCCATTCTAGTCACACGTAGTGCACTACATAGGGAATAGGGTGCCATTCTAGTCAAACGTAGTGCACCACATAGGGAATAGGGTGCCATTCTAGTCAAACGTAGTGCACCACATAGGGAATAGGGTGCCATTCTAGTCAAACGTAGTGCACTACATAGGGAATAGGGTGCCATTCTAGTCACACGTAGTGCACTACATAGGGAATAGGGTGCCATTCTAGTCACACGTAGTGCATGGATCAGAGAATGATGAATTACTTGTTTGGCCTACATATAGACATTTACACCCTGGCCTACATATAGACATTTACACCCTGGCCTACATATAGATATTTACACCCTGGCCTACATATAGATATTTACACCCTGGCCAATTTATAGATATTTACACCCTGGCCTACATATAGACATTTACACCCTGGCCTACATATAGATATTTACACCCTGGCCTACATATAGATATTTACACCCTGGCCTACATATAGATATTTACACCCTGGCCAACTTATAGATATTTACACCCTGACCTACATATAGATATTTACACCCTGGCCTACATATAGACATTTACACCCTGGCCTACATATAGATATTTACACCCTGGCCTACATATATATATTTACACCCTGGCCAATTTATAGATATTTACACCCTGGCCTACATATAGACATTTACACCCTGGCCTACATATAGATATTTACACCCTGGCCTATATGTAGATATTTACACCCTGGCCTATATATAGACATTTACACCCTGGCCTACATATAGACATTTACACCCTGGCCTACATATAGACATTTACACCCTGGCCTACATATAGACATTTACACCCCGGCCTATATATAGACATTTACACCCTGGCCTACATATAGACATTTACACCCTGGCCTACATATAGACATTTACACCCTGGCCTACATATAGACATTTACACCCTGGCCTACATATAGATATTACACCCTGGCCTATATATAGACATTTACACCCTGGCCTACATATAGATATTTACACCCTGGCCTATATATAGACATTTACACCCTGGCCTACATATAGACATTTACACCCTGGCCTACATATAGATATTTACACCCTGGCCTATATATAGACATTTACACCCTGGCCTACATATAGATATTTACACCCTGGCCTACATATAGACATTTACAACCCTGGCCTACATATAGATATTTACACCCTGGCCTATATATAGACATTTACACCCTGGCCTATATATAGATATTTACACCCTGGCCTACATATAGATATTTACACCCTGGCCTATATATAGATATGTACACCCTGGCCTATATATACATATTTACACCCTGGCCTATATGTAGACATTTACACCCTGGCCTATATATAGACATTTACACCCTGGCCTATATATAGACATTTACACCCTGGCCTATATGTAGACATTTACACCCTGGCCTATATGTAGACATTTACACCCTGGCCTACATATAGATATTTACACCCTGGCCTACATATAGATATTTACACCCTGGCCTATATATATAGACATTTACACCCTGGCCTATATATAGATATTTACACCCTGGCCTACATATAGATATTTACACCCTGGCCTATATATAGATATTTACACCCTGGCCTATATATAGATATTTACACCCTGGCCTATATGTAGACATTTACACCCTGGCCTATATATAGACATTTACACCCTGGCCTATATGTAGACATTTACACCCTGGCCTATATATAGACATTTACACCCTGGCCTATATGTAGACATTTACACCCTGGCCTATATGTAGACATTTACACCCTGGCCTACATATAGATATTTACACCCTGGCCTACATATAGATATTTACACCCTGGCCTATATATAGACATTTACACCCTGGCCTACATATAGATATTTACACCCTGGCCTACATATAGATATTTACACCCTGGCCTATATATAGATATTTACACCCTGGCCTATATATAGATATTTACACCCTGGCCTATATGTAGACATTTACACCCTGGCCTATATATAGACATTTACACCCTGGCCTATATATAGACATTTACACCCTGGCCTATATGTAGACATTTACACCCTGGCCTATATGTAGACATTTACACCCTGGCCTATATGTAGACATTTACATCCAAAATATATTTTTTGTAACTGTTCGGCGTGCTGCTATAGACGACCTATGCAAACTGTTCATCAGACTGTTTGTTTACTTTGCTTTTGTTGATTTCAGATTACACCCTGAACACTAATCTGATTTCAGATTACACCCTGAACACTAATCTGATTTCAGATTACAACCCTGAACACTAATCTGATTTCAGATTACACCCTGAACACTAATCTGATTTCAGATTACACCCTGAACACTAATCTGATTTCAGATTACACCCTGAACACTAATCTGATTTCAGATTACACCCTGAACACTAATCTGATTTCAGATTACACCCTGAACACTAATCTGATTTCAGATTACACCCTGAACACTAATCTGATTTCAGATTACAACCCTGAACACTAATCTGATTTCAGATTACAACCCTGAACACTAATCTGATTTCAGATTACACCCTGAACACTAATCTGAATTCAGATTACACCCTGAACACTAATCTGATTTCAGATTACACCCTGAACACTAATCTGATTCAGATTACACCCTGAACATAATCTGATTTCAGATTACACCCTGAACACTAATCTGATTTCAGATTACACCCTGAACACTAATCTGATTTCAGATTACACCCTGAACACTAATCTGATTTCAGATTACACCCTGAACACTAATCTGATTTCAGATTACACCCTGAACACTAATCTGATTTCAGATTACACCCTGAACACTAATCTGATTTCAGATTACACCTGAACACTAATCTGATTTCAGATTACACCCTGAACACTAATCTGATTTCAGATTACACCCTGAACACTAATCTGATTTCAGATTACACCCTGAACACTAATCTGATTTCATAAAAAGGTTTTGACGTTTTAAGACCATGCTCCATTGTGAAGGGCCGATTGAAGTTCACTGTCTTAGTCATTATTCAGTAAGCATCAATGGATAAACACAAGAGAATGGTGATAAACGTGCCACTTATTTCAATGTTTACTCAGAACTTTTTCAGTTTGCTCGTGATAATTCTTATTAGCTTTCCTTCGTACAGGTTGTCTCCATTTACTACTAGCCATACAGTAGCCTAGCTATCATAAAACACATAAACCAATTAGCTAAAATGCCCAAAAGCATTGATAGTCCTTACCCTGAGAGCACTCAGTATTTACTAAAAGTCCAGCAGGTCAAAGACTGTTTTCTCTCTCAGTCAACAAACATCTGATACAGTTTGGGACATTGTGTCTGTTGCTGAAGTCTGGCTAGGAGTCACATCGGGAGAACAAGCTGTACAGCAACACAGTGTCATCATCATCACCATCTCTTCAGTACCTTTACCGTCAAACAGTGTAGCCACATAACCGGATCTCTCTTTCAAATTTCTTTGATTCTCTCTCTCTCTTCTCTCTCTTTCTCTCTCTTCTCTCTCTCTTCTCTCTCTCTCTTCTCTCTCTCTCTCTCTCTCTCTCTCTTTCTCTCTCTCTCTCACTCTTATTCTCTCTCTCTCTCTCTCTCTCTCTTATTCTCTCTCTCTCTAATTGTCTTTGATTCTCTCTCTCCTTCTTTTGCTCTCTCTCCCTCGCTCTCTCCTCTCTCTCTCTTTCTCTCTCTCTCTCTCTCTCTTCTCTGCTCGCTTCTCCTCTCTCTCCTCTCTCTCTCTCCTTTCTCTTCTCTCTCTTCTCTCTCTCTCTCTCTCTTTCTCTTGATTCTCTCTCTCTCTCTCCTCGTATTCTCTTTGATTCTCTCTCT
>NC_034201.2:46175115-46195115 GCF_002021735.2 Oncorhynchus kisutch
TCTCTCTCTCTCTCTCTCTCTCTCTCTCTCTCTCTCTCTCTCTCTCTCTCTCTCTCTCTCTCTCTCTCTCTCTCTCTCTCTCTCTCTCGCTCTGTCTCTCTCTGTCTCTCTCTCTCTCTCTCTCTCTCTCTGTCTCTCTCTGTCTCTCTGTCTCTCTCAATTTCAATTCAAAGGGCTTTATTAAATAAATATATATAATAACAAAAGTTAAATAAACAATAAAAAAATAACAGAAAATATTTATATACAAATATTATTTTATGTCTACAATTGTTAAAAGTTATGTTAGATTAAGTCTCTCTCTCCCCCCCTGCCTTCTCTCTCTCTCTCCGTCTCTCTCTCTCTCTCTCTCTCCCCCCTGCCTTCTCTCTCCCACCCTCTCTCTCTCCACACGCCTTCTTTTTCTTGTCTTGCTCTCTCTCTCCTTCTCTCTCACTCTCCCCTGGCTGTTACTTTCTCTATCTCTCTTCCTCTCTCTGTCTCTCTCTCTCTATGTCTCTCTCCCTCTCTCTCTCTCTCTCTCTGTCTCTATCTTTCTCTATCTCTCTTGCTCTTCCCATTAGTTTCTCTCCTTTCTCTCCCTTTCCCTCTTGTCCTCTCCCTCTCTCTCTCCCTCTCCCTCTCTGTCTCTCTCTCTGTGGAACAGGACTTCTCTTCATTAGTGGCTCGGTCAGTGAGCCCCACAGTGAGTTCCAGATGCATCCTTTGTCCCCATTAGTGCCAGGGAGGACCACTCCCCCCCCTTCCCCCTCTCAGACTCATTGGTTTTACAGCTGCATGGCCAGGGTTCAGGGGGGTGGAGGAGGAGGGGAAAGGATTGTGGTTTCATCTGACCTACAGCAGAACGCTCTAGGGTCCAGAGGTTGAGGATCAAGTTCGGCTCCTCAATTTTGCGCTGAATTAGACAAGCCACTCCAGTTTCAATAGGATCTGCAAGATTTACAGTGTAGCATTACTCTCACACCCACAGACACACACACCAACACACATACACACAAACATGCTACGGAATGTACCCAAATGACTTCACACCATCAGCTTTAGTGTTATCACATAGTGATACATACATAACTTCAGGGCGGAGGGGCGGCAGGTAGCCTAGTGGTTAGAGTGTAGGGGGGGGGGGGGGCAGGTAGCCTAGTGGTTAGAGTGTAGGGGGGGGGGGGGGAGGTGGCAGGTAGCCTAGTGGTTAGAGTGTAGGGGGTGGTAGTCTTGTGGTTTGAGTGTAGGGGGGGCAGGTAGTCTTGTGGTTAGAGTGTAGGGGGGGCAGGTAGTCTTGTGGTTAGAGTGTAGGGAGGGGTAGGCAGCCTAGTGGTTAAAGTGTAGGGGGGGCAGGTAGTCTAGTGGTTAGAGTGTAGGGGGGGCAGGTAGTCTTGTGGTTAGAGTGTAGGGGGGGAAGGTAGTCTAGTGGTTAGAGTGTAGGGGGGGCAGGTAGTCTTGTGGTTAGAGTGTAGTGGGGGCAGGTAGTCTTGTGGTTAGAGTGTAGGGGGGGCAGGTAGTCTTGTGGTTAGAGTGTAGGGGGGGGCAGGTAGTCTTGTGGTTAGAGTGTAGGGGGGGCAGGTAGTCTTGTGGTTAGAGTGTAGGGGGGGCAGGTAGTCTTGTGGTTAGAGTGTTGGGGGGGAAGGAGGGGCAGGGGAGGGGGTAGCCTAGTGGTTTTAGTGTTGGACCAGTAACCGAAAGGGTGGTGGATCGAATCCCCAAGCTGACAAGGTAAAAATCTCTCATTCTGCCCCTGAACAAGGCAGTTAACACACTGTTCCCTGGTAGGCCGTCATTGTAAATAATAATTTGTTCTTATCTGACTTGCCTAGTGTAACAGTCTAGCTTCCGTTACTCTCCTCGCCCCTATCTGGGCTCGAACCAGGGACCCTCTGCACACATCAACAACAGCCACCCACGAAGCATCGTTACACATCGCTCCACAAAAGCCACGGCCCTTGCAGAGCAAAGGGGGGAACAACTACTTCATGGTCTCAGAGCGAGTGACGTCACCAATTGAAATTCTATCAGCACGCACCACCGCTAACTAGCGCTCCATTTCACTCCGGTTACACTAGTTATATAAAAACAACCAGAGTTGGA
Organism: Oncorhynchus kisutch; assembly: GCF_002021735.2. NCBI lineage: Eukaryota > Metazoa > Chordata > Actinopteri > Salmoniformes > Salmonidae > Oncorhynchus > Oncorhynchus kisutch. The sequence goes on from NC_034201.2 coordinate 46,177,198, forward strand.
CCCTGAGAGAGACGCATGTACATCAACTAATAAGAACACTATATATACAGCAATATGTGGGCGGCTATTTCAGCCACACCTGTTGCTGACAGGTGTATAAAATCGAGCACACGGCCATGCAATCTCCATAGACAAACATTGGCAGTAAAATGGATTGTACTGAAGAGCTCAGTGACTTTCAACGTGGCACTATCATATGATGCCACCTTTCCATCCAGTCAGTTCGTAAATTTCTGCCCTGCTAGAGCTGCCCCGGTCAACTGTCAGTCCTGTTATTGTGAAGTGAAAATGTCTAGGAGCAACAACGGCTCAGCCACGAAGTGGTAGACCACACAAGCTCACAGCACGAGAGTACTGAAGCGCGTAAAGTGTAAAAATGTGTTTTTTTTGTTGTTGAAAAAACTGCCTTTGGAAGCAACATCAGAACAAGAACTGTTTGTCGGGAGCTTCATGAAATGGGTCTCCATGGCCGAGCAGCTACACACCAGCTTAAGATCACCATACGCAATGCCAAGCGTCGTCCCAGAGTGGTGTAGAGCTCACCACCATTGGACTCTGGAGCTGGAAATGCTTTCCCTGGAATGATGAATCACGCTTCACCATCTGGTAGTCCGACAGACAAATCTGGGTTTGGCAGACGCCAGGAGAACACCACCTTCCCAAATACATAGTGCCAACTGTAAAGTTTGGTGGAGGAGGAATGATGGTCTGGGGCTGTTTTTCATGGTTTGGGCTCCTTAGTTCCAGTGAAGGGAAATCTTAACACTACAGCATACAATGTAATTCTAAGCGATTCTATGCTTCCAACCTTGTGGAAACAGTTTGGGGAAAGCCCTTTCCTCTTTCAGCATGACAATGCAACCATGCACAAAGCGAGGTCCATACAGAAATGTTTTGTCGAGATCGGTGTGGAAGAACTGACTGGGCTGCACAGAGCCCTTACCTCAACCCCATCGAACACCTTTTAGATGAATTGGAAGGTCTGACCGCTCAACATTAGTGCCCATCCTCACTAATGCTCTTGTGGCTGAATGGCAGCAAGTCCCCACAGGAATGTTCCAACATCTAGTGGAAAGCCTTCCCAGAAGAGTGGAGGCTGTTATAGCAGCAAAGGGGGACCAACTCCATATGTGATGTTTGACGAGCCACTGTCCACATACTTTTGGTCATTTAGTGTATTTATGCGGTGATACTGTGATAAATGTTCACCAACTCTCGCCCCTCCCTTCCTCTCTTTCTCTCTTTCTCTCTCTCTCTCTCTCTCTCTCTCTCTCTCTCTCTCTCTTTCTCTCTCTCTCGCTCTCTCTTGCTCTCTCTTTCTCTCTCTCGCTCTCTCTTTCTCTCTCTCTCTCTCTCTCTCTCTCTCTCTCTCTCTCTCTTCATACAGCTGCAGCTCTTTCTTCTGGTCAATGCAGTACAGTGAGGGTCGGTCCAGGCTTCTCATGTGTCTGGGATTGAGTTAATTCAGCTTTTTTCCCCACTGGCTGATAAAGGCCTAACCAGGGACAAGGAGCTTCTCTTTCCCCAGCTTGTGCTGACTATGTGCTGATAGGGATGGAAGGAGGGATGGAAGGACGAAGGGTGAAATGCCTCTCTCCATTTCCCTTCATCTTTTTTTTCTTCCCTTTCCTATTTTTTGTTTTCTTATGTGGTCAGCTGCAAGCCGGGGGTGTTTGTGTCCTCACTGCATAAGTTGGGGCAGATGACAACTTTTGTCAACATCAGACTGTCACGTAGCTGAAAATTAGCTTTACTTAATGCTGCAAGTAACTTCTAGTGAAAGACTTCCGTTACGTCACAGACGTGTTCAGAGATGGAAGTAGGGATGACGTTACAGTAGAGGAGAAGAGACATACAGACACTGGGAGAGGAATTCACAGTAACCTTAAAACACAAGGTCAAATCTACACCGGAGTTGATTAACCACAATGAATTTCCTAAATGGCCTAATTACAGTTTTGACTTAAATTGGTTTGGCAAGACTTGAGAATGTCAGTCTAGCAATAATCAACAAACCAACTTGACAGAGCTTGAAGAATTTTCATTTTTTAATTTTTTTAAAGAATAATGTGCAAATATTGTACAATCAAGGTGTTCAAATCTCTTAGAGACTTATCCAGAAAGACTCACAGCTGTTTCACTCTGTCATTATGGGGTATTTTGTGTAGATAGTTAGGGGCGGCAGGGTAGCCTAGTGGTTAGAGTGTGAGACTAGTAACCGGAAGGTTGCAAGTTCAAACCCCTGAGCTGACAAGGTACAAAATCTGTCGTTCTGCCCCTGAACAGGCAGTTAAGCCACTGTTCCTAGGCCGTCATTGAAAATAAGAATTTGTTCTTAATTGACTTGCCTGGTTAAATAAAGATACAAATAAATATAGTTAAATAAAGAATAAACATTTAAAAAAAACAAATGCATGTAATCCATGTGGAAATCAAATCAAACCAAATTTGTCACAATAAATAAATACAATAAATGTCGACATTACAGTGTAATGGTTTACTGACAAGCCACAGTGCAGTTTAAGGAAAAAAAGTATAAATTAAAAGTAACAAATAATTCAACCGCAGCATTAAATAACAGTAGTGAGAGTATATACAGGGTAGTACCGGTACAGAGTCCATGTGGAGGCTATACAGGGTATTACGGTACAGAGTCCATGTGGAGACTATATACAGGGTATTACGGTACAGAGTCCATGTGGAGACTATATACAGGGGGTACCGGTACAGAGTCCATGTGGAGGCTATATACAGGGTAGTACCGGTACAGAGTCCATGTGGAGGCTATATACAGGGGGTACCGGTACAGAGTCAATGTGGAGGCTATATACAGGGTAGTACCGGTACAGAGTCAATGTGGAGGCTATATACAGGGGGTACCGGTACAGAGTCCATGTGGAGGCTATATACAGGGTAGTACCGGTACAGAGTCAATGTGGAGGCTATATACAGGGGGTACCGGTACAGAGTCAATGTGGAGGCTATATACAGGGTAGTACCGGTACAGAGTCCATGTGCGGGGGCACCGGTTAGTTGAGGTAATATTTACATGTAGGCAGAGTTATTATAGTGACATATGCATAGATAATAAACAGAGAGTAGCAGATATTTAGGAGTCATATGGCTTGGGGGTAGAAGCTGTTTAGAAGCCTCTTGGACCTAGACTTGGTGCTCAGGTACCGCTTGCTGTACAGTAGCAGAGAGAACAGTCGATGACTAGGGTGGCTGGAATCTTTGACAATTTTTAGGGCCTTCCTCTGACACCGCCTGGTGTAGAGGTCCTGGATGGCAAGAAGCTTGGCCCCAGTGATGTATTGGGCCATATGCACTACCCTCAGTTGCCGTACCAGGCAGTGATGCAACCCGTCAGGGTGCTCTCGATGGTGCAGCTGTAGAACAAATCTTTTCAGCCTCCTAATGGCGAATAGGTTTTTGTTGTGTCCTCTTCACGACTGTCTTGGTGTGCTTGGACCATGTTAAACCTGCTCCACTTACAGCCCCGTCGATGAGAATTCAGGCTGTAATAAGTCAAGGGGTATGAATATTTTCTACATTTTTTTTTTGATATATCAATTAAACCAAACAAAGTTTTGGTTGGGCTTTTCTCAAGGCAAGATGTAAAACAATATTGTGTTTTTGGGGTACATGAAGACGACATAGGAAGTTTGGATTGTTTCTGTTCCTACTTTATCCACTACTGTACGTCTTCTACATGCACTTTCAGATGACATCAGATCTATCAAATTAAATATAAAACCACTTTACTTTCTATTAGCTTGTGCTTTCCTGGATAGAACTTTCCAATGTTTTGCATCTCCCACTTTTTCCCCTTCTATTCTAAGAGGTCCTACGTAAGTCCCTTGACCTGCCTGTGAGAAATGCTGATATTTTCACCCGGCTCTATTTTTAAATGGCATGTTTTATTCAGGTTTATGGAACTTTCTAAGAGGGGTAATCTAACTACGACCATTCGACTGAGAGAAGTAAAGGGGTCCCCAGCCAGGCACTCTGTAGTCTATCGATACATCCAAGCATACTGGACATAAAAGATGCATAAGAACTCACGAGTGGACAGAAAAACATGCCAGGAAGTCACACCAGCCTCGTGTTCAGTAGTAAAGAGCAACGTGTTTGTTTGAGTTGATTGAAGAGAAAAGAAAAGCATTCTGTTAGGACACTTCTCAGCCGCGTCCATATTTGAATTTTTAATCGGTCTGACTTTAACGCCATTTGACCTTCAAACTGGATAAATTGTATGTTTTTTTTAATTTTTATATTAAATAGTTCTCACACACCACCAGCGTACGGTAACATCAGGCCTCTGCTGATCCTGCTTCCATTTCTCTCACATGTGAGTGCTTCTCAAAACAAGATTATTAACATTTACACTTCCTGCCTCACAACAGAACACTGATTTGTATTTCTGTCCAGAAAAATGACATGTTGTTTGTTTATGAAAAGAGGGCGCCATGGGGGGGCTGGATGGGGCGGTGAGACAGGGCAGGGTTGGGGTCAAGGGTCAACGTGTGTGATTCACACACACACACGCCCACTTCCGCTCTGTGGCCCCGCTGACTCATGCTGCCCCGCTGAGGTCATCGTCCTCAACGTCTCGTTGCAATGCATGATGGGAGTCTCAACTTCACCGACCCTACACGGTCCTATAAGAATATAATAAATAAATAAAATGAGGATGTGAAGTACTGTGCCGTGACATTACAATGTCAACAACGACCGTATAACAGTAGAAGTTATGATGTAAAACATGACTTTCGCAACTCTCAACGACATCACTTCCTGTTTGTGCTTCCATGCAGTAAAACAACCCAGTAGAGAACCCTCTGGACTTGTCATGATCAGGACAGCCAGCCACAACATCTCATCCATGTTTACAATAAAACACAAGACACTTTGTGTCAAAGATTATCATTGGTAGACTTAAATTCAGATGAGACCAGAACCCATTTTTAATCATATTCAATATCCTCATCAGATTCTTATTTTCCCTAGCCAGTAGGCACACGCACGCGCACACACACACACACACACACACACACACACACACACACACACACACACACACACACACACACACACACACACACACACACACACACACACACACACACACACACACACACACACGCACCAGCATGCGCACACGCACACACACACACACGCACACACCAGCACGCGCACACACCAGCATGCGCGCGCACACACACACACACACACTCAACATGCCCTTCTGAAGTCAAAGTGTCCGGCAGCAGACTCTAATTCACTGCTTATTTCATCAGTTTATTTATCTTATTTTTATTTTGTCTACACATAACAACACGGCACTGGCTTTTTAATTCAATTATCCACTATGTTTCCAGATTCATGCACTTCAATGGGGAAACACACACACACACACACACACAAAACACGCACACAAAACACGCAGGGCTCTTGGCATTAACAAGGACTGTTATGCACAGTGACTGACAGTGATTGTGACCTCACTGTGACATGGGTTTATGAAGCATGCCTAAAAGCAGGGTGGTACGAGGAGACTACAACAAACCCTGGGACACATCGACCAACTTACAGTGCATTCCTAAAGTATTCAGACCCCTTGACTTTTTTTCATTTTTCCACATTTTGTTACGTTACAGCCTTATTCTAAAATGGATTACATTGTTTGTTTTTTTTCCCCCCTCATTAATCTACACACAATAATGACAAATAATAATAGATAATGACAAAGCAAAGAAAATGGTCTTTGGTTGTCCTTCTGGAAGGTTCTCCCATCTCCACAGAGGATCTCTAGAGCTGTCAGAGTGACCATCGGGTGACCATCGGGTTATTGGTCACCTCCCTGACCAAGGCCCTTCTCCCCCGATTGCTCAGTTTGGCTGGGCAGCCAGCTCGAGGAAGAGTCTTGGTGGTTCCAAACGTCTTCCGTTTAAGAATGATGGAGGCCACTGTGTTCTTGGGGACGTTCAATGCTGCAGAAATGTTTTGGTGCCCTTCCCCAGATCAGAGCTCTACGAACAATTCCTTTGACCCAAATGGCTTTCTTTTTGCTCTGACAGGCACTGTCAACTGTGGGACCTTAAATAGACAGGTGTGTTGCCTTTCCAAATCATGTCCAATCAATTGAATTTAACACAGGTGGACTCCAATCAAGTTGTAGAAACATCTCAAGGATGATCAATGGAAACAGGATGGTATGATCAATGCAAACAGGTCTGAATATTTATGTAAATAAGGCATTTCTATGTTTTACTTGTTATACATTTGCAAAAAAAAAAAAAAAAAAACTGTTTTCGCTTTTCATTATGGGGTATTGTGATGTCATTATGGGTTATTGTGATGTCATTATGGGGTATTGTGATGTCATTATGAGGTATTGTGATGTCATTATGGGTTATTGTGATGTCATTATGAGGTATTGTGATGTCATTATGGGTTATTGTGATGTCATTATGAGGTATTGTGATGTCATTATGGGTTATTGTGATGTCATTATGGGGTATTGTGATGTCATTATGGGTTATTGTGATGTCATTATGGGGTATTGTGATGTCATTATGGGTTATTGTGATGTCATTATGGGGTATTGTGATGTCATTATGGGGTATTGTGATGTCATTATGGGTTATTGTGATGTCATTATGAGGTATTGTGATGTCATTATGGGTTATTGTGATGTCATTATGGGGTATTGTGATGTCATTATGGGTTATTGTGATGTCATTATGGGGTATTGTGATGTCATTATGGGTTACTGAGTGTAGATTGTTTAGGAAAATCTTCTGTAATCAATTTTAGAATAAGGTAACATAACAAGGTAACATAACAAAGGGGTGGTCTGAATACTTCCTGAATGCACTGTATTGGCTGAATGAATACACATCACTTGGATCTTGCGATACAAATGATGGATTCTACTTCATCTCTATTTGTGGTGCTGCTGGGTGGAGAGTTGGAGAATGGAACACCGTAGTGGCTGGAAGGGAGACGAGCCTGCATTGATCTCTCTCTCACCCTGCATTGATCTCTCTCTCACCCTGTTTTGATCTCTCTCCCTGTGTTTTGATCTCTCTCTCACCCTGTTTTGATCTCTCTCTCACCCTGCATTGATCTCTCTCTCACCCTGTTTTGATCTCTCTCCCTGTGTTTTGATCTCTCTCTCACCCTGTTTTGATCTCTCTCTCACCCTGCATTGATCTCTCTCTCACCCTGCATTGATCTCTCTCTCACCCTGTTTTGATCTCTCTCTCACCCTGTTTTGATCTCTCTCTCACCCTGCATTGATCTCTCTCACCCTGCATTGATCTCTCTCTCACCCTGCATTGATCTCTCTCTCACCCTGCATTGATCTCTCTCTCACCCTGCATTGATCTCTCTCTCACCCTGCATTGATCTCTCTCTCACCCTGTTTTGATCTCTCTCTCACCCTGTTTTGATCTCTCTCTCACCCTGCATTGATCTCTCTCTCACCCTGTTTTGATCTCTCTCTCACCCTGTTTTGATCTCTCTCTCACCCTGTTTTGATCTCTCTCACCCTGTTTTGATCTCTCTCTCACCCTGTTTTGATCTCTCGCTCACCCTGCATTGATCTCTCTCATCCTGTTTTGATCTCTCTCTCACCCTGTTTTGATTTCTCTCTCACCCTGTTTTGATCTCTCTCTCACCCTGCATTGATCTCTCTCTCACCCTGTTTTGATCTCTCACCCTGTTTTGATCTCTCTCTCACCCTGTTTTGAACTCTCTCTCACCCTGCATTGATCTCTCTCTCACCCTGTTTTGATCTCTCACCCTGTTTTGATCTCTCTCTCACCCTGTTTTGATCTCTCTCCCTGTGTTTTGATCTCTCTCTGTGTGTTTTGATCTCTCTCCCTGTGTTTTGATCTCTCTCTCTCCCTGTGTTTTGATCTCTCACCCTGTTTTGATCTCTCTCCCTGTGTTTTGATCTCTCTCTCTGTGTTTTGATCTCTCTCTCTCCCTGTGTTTTGATCTCTCTCTCACCCTGTTTTGATCTCTCTCTCACCCTGTTTTGATCTCTCTCCCTGTGTTTTGATCTCTCTCCCTGTGTTTTGATCTCTCTCCCTGTGTTTTGATCTCTCTCTCTCCCTGTGTTTTGATCTCTCTCCCTGTTTTGATCTCTCACCCTGTTTTGATCTCTCTCCCTGTGTTTTGCTCTCTCTCCCTGTGTTTTGCTCTCTCTCCCTGTGTTTTGATCTCTCTCCCTGTGTTTTGATCTCTCTCTCACCCTGTTTTGATCTCTCTCTCACCCTGTTTTGATCTCTCTCCCTGTTTTGATCTCTCACCCTGTTTTGATCTCTCTCCCTGTGTTTTGCTCTCTCTCCCTGTGTTTTGATCTCTCACCCTGTTTTGATCTCTCTCTCACCCTGTTTTGATCTCTCTCTCACCCTGCATATATCTCTCTCTCACCCTGTTTTGATCTCTCTCACCCTGTTTTGATCTCTCTCACCCTGTTTGATCTCTCTCTCACCCTGTTTTGATCTCTCTCTCACCCTGTTTTGATCTCTCTCCCTGTGTTTTGATCTCTCTCTCACCCTGTTTTGATCTCTCTCTCACCCTGTTTTGATCTCTCTCTCACCCTGCATTGATCTCTCTCTCACCCTGTTTTGATCTCTCTCCCTGTGTTTTGATCTCTCTCTCACCCTGTTTTGATCTCTCTCTCACCCTGCATTGATCTCTCTCTCACCCTGCATTGATCTCTCTCTCACCCTGTTTTGATCTCTCTCTCACCCTGTTTTGATCTCTCTCTCACCCTGCATTGATCTCTCTCACCCTGCATTGATCTCTCTCTCACCCTGCATTGATCTCTCTCTCACCCTGCATTGATCTCTCTCTCACCCTGCATTGATCTCTCTCTCACCCTGTTTTGATCTCTCTCTCACCCTGCATTGATCTCTCTCTCACCCTGCATTGATCTCTCTCTCACCCTGTTTTGATCTCTCTCTCACCCTGTTTTGATCTCTCTCTCACCCTGTTTTGATCTCTCTCACCCTGTTTTGATCTCTCTCTCACCCTGTTTTGATCTCTCGCTCACCATGCATTGATCTCTCTCATCCTGTTTTGATCTCTCTCTCACCCTGTTTTGATCTCTCTCTCACCCTGTTTTGATCTCTCTCTCACCCTGCATTGATCTCTCTCTCACCCTGTTTTGATCTCTCACCCTGTTTTGATCTCTCTCTCACCCTGTTTTGAACTCTCTCTCACCCTGCATTGATCTCTCTCTCACCCTGTTTTGATCTCTCACCCTGTTTTGATCTCTCTCTCACCCTGTTTTGATCTCTCTCCCTGTGTTTTGATCTCTCTGTGTGTGTTTTGATCTCTCTCCCTGTGTTTTGATCTCTCTCTCTCCCTGTGTTTTGATCTCTCACCCTGTTTTGATCTCTCTCCCTGTGTTTTGATCTCTCTCTCTGTGTTTTGATCTCTCTCTCTCCCTGTGTTTTGATCTCTCTCTCACCCTGTTTTGATCTCTCTCTCACCCTGTTTTGATCTCTCTCCCTGTGTTTTGATCTCTCTCCCTGTGTTTTGATCTCTCTCTCTCCCTGTGTTTTGATCTCTCTCTCTCCCTGTGTTTTGATCTCTCTCCCTGTTTTGATCTCTCACCCTGTTTTGATCTCTCTCCCTGTGTTTTGCTCTCTCTCCCTGTGTTTTGCTCTCTCTCCCTGTGTTTTGATCTCTCTCCCTGTGTTTTGATCTCTCTCTCACCCTGTTTTGATCTCTCTCTCACCCTGTTTTGATCTCTCTCCCTGTTTTGATCTCTCACCCTGTTTTGATCTCTCTCCCTGTGTTTTGCTCTCTCTCCCTGTGTTTTGATCTCTCACCCTGTTTTGATCTCTCTCTCACCCTGTTTTGATCTCTCTCTCACCCTGCATATATCTCTCTCTCACCCTGTTTTGATCTCTCTCACCCTGTTTTGATCTCTCTCACCCTGTTTTGATCTCTCTCTCACCCTGCATTGATCTCTCTCTCACCCTGCATTGATCTCTCTCTCACCCTGTTTTGATCTCTCTCTCACCCTGTTTTGATCTCTCTCTCACTCTGCATTGATCTCTCTCACCCTGCATTGATCTCTCTCTCACCCTGCATTGATCTCTCTCTCACCCTGCATTGATCTCTCTCTCACCCTGCATTGATCTCTCTCTCACCCTGCATTGATCTCTCTCTCACCCTGTTTTGATCTCTCTCACCCTGTTTTGATCTCTCTCTCACCCTGCATTGATCTCTCTCTCACCCTGCATTGATCTCTCTCTCACCCTGTTTTGATCTCTCTCTCACCCTGTTTTGATCTCTCTCTCACCCTGCATTGATCTCTCTCACCCTGCATTGATCTCTCTCTCACCCTGCATTGATCTCTCTCTCACCCTGCATTGATCTCTCTCTCACCCTGCATTGATCTCTCTCTCACCCTGCATTGATCTCTCTCTCACCCTGTTTTGATCTCTCTCCCTGTGTTTTGATCTCTCTCTCACCCTGTTTTGATCTCTCTCTCACCCTGTTTTGATCTCTCTCTCACCCTGCATTGATCTCTCTCTCACCCTGTTTTGATCTCTCACCCTGTTTTGATCTCTCTCTCACCCTGTTTTGATCTCTCTCCCTGTGTTTTGATCTCTCTCTGTGTGTTTTGATCTCTCTCCCTGTGTTTTGATCTCTCTCTCTCCCTGTGTTTTGATCTCTCACCCTGTTTTGATCTCTCTCCCTGTGTTTTGATCTCTCTCTGTGTGTTTTGATCTCTCTCTCTCCCTGTGTTTTGATCTCTCTCTCACCCTGTTTTGATCTCTCTCTCACCCTGTTTTGATCTCTCTCCCTGTGTTTTGATCTCTCTCTGTGTGTTTTGATCTCTCTCCCTTTGTTTTGATCTCTCTCTCTCTCTCTCCCTGTGTTTTGATCTCTCACCCTGTTTTGATCTCTCTCCCTGTGTTTTGATCTCTCTCTGTGTGTTTTGATCTCTCTCTCTCCCTGTGTTTTGATCTCTCTCTCACCCTGTTTTGATCTCTCTCTCACCCTGTTTTGATCTCTCTCCCTGTGTTTTGATCTCTCTCCCTGTGTTTTGATCTCTCTCTCTCCCTGTGTTTTGATCTCTCTCCCTGTTTTGATCTCTCACCCTGTTTTGATCTCTCTCTCACCCTGTTTTGATCTCTCTCCCTGTTTTGATCTCTCACCCTGTTTTGCTCTCTCTCCCTGTGTTTTGCTCTCTCTCCCTGTGTTTTGATCTCTCTCCCTGTGTTTTGATCTCTCTCTCACCCTGTTTTGATCTCTCTCTCACCCTGTTTTGATCTCTCTCCCTGTTTTGATCTCTCACCCTGTTTTGATCTCTCTCCCTGTGTTTTGCTCTCTCTCCCTGAGTTTTGATCTCTCTCCCTGTGTTTTGATCTCTCTCCCTGTGTTTTGCTCTCTCTCCCTGTTTTTGTGCTTTATAGCACTGCAGTGGGAAGGACTGGTTACAGTACATTTATCATGTTTGTTCTTTAAAGTCCAGGCAATAAGAAACGATTTCAGTCATCGTTCAGTGCCAATATATCTGAAGGGAACAGTGCTGTTTCAGTCGACTCAGTTCACAGCACATTTGGCTTTTTTCAAGTTGTGGAAACATAGTTTTTTTGGGGGGGTTTCCGATTGGTTCTGGGAAGGAAGCTATAGGTTTCGTGATTGGTAAAACCGGACACTGTGCCTGGACTGGGCACCTTCGCAGAGGAAGACTCCGGCCATGGAGCGGGACTGGACACCGTGCCTGGACTGGGCACCTTCACAGAGGAAGACTCCGGCCATGGAGCGGGACTGGACACCGTGCCTGGACTGGGCATCGGTGCAGTGGAAGGCTCTGGCCATGGAGCGGGACTGGACACCGTGCCTGGACTGGGCATCGGTGCAGTGGAAGGCTCTGGCCATGGAGCGGGACTGGACACCGTGCCTGGACTGGGCATCGGTGCAGTGGAAGGCTCCGGCCATGGAGCGTCACTGGAGGCTCTGGACTGTAGACCGTCACTGGAGGCTCTGGACTGGTGACAAACTCTTCAGGGCGAGTGTGGGGAGCCAGCACAGGACGTACCGGGCTGGGGAGGCGCACTGGAGGCCTGGTGCGTGGGGCCGGCACAGGTTGCACCGAACCGATGACATGCTCTTCAGGGCGAGTGCGGGGAGCCGGCACAGGACGTACCGGGCTGGGGAGGCGCACTGGAGGCCTGGTCACCTGTTGTTCTAAGGTTCAAGCCAGGAGGTCACCAGTTGTTCTAAGGTTCAAGCCAGGAGGTTTTCTAAGGTTCATGCCAGGAGGTCACCAGTTGTTCAAAGGTTCAAGCCAGGAGGTCACCTGTTGTTCTAAGGTTCAAGCCAGGAGGTCACCAGTTGACGTAAGATGAGGCTGCTGGTGTCAGATCTACATAGGCAGAAGTCAACCCTGCAGACTATCCTCTAAGATGTTGTGTTAGACTAGAGAATGTCCCTACATTTGTAACAAGGGTGATCTCCGTGGGACGTCTGAGTCTGGAGTCCTGACTGTTATACAACCGGGGGGGGGGGGGGGGGGGACACTTCTTTGCAGACTCAGTGTTTTTACAACAACTCTGCACCATTAAATATGCAATTTGTTTTTAAAAGGAAAAAGTATGTTATAGGAAAACAAGTTGGCCTAAAAGAGGTCGTCTAGTCCGCTCAGCGGGATAAGATGTGTGTGAACCGTGAATGAGGCACAAAGCCCTTACGCAAGCGACGACCTCTTCCCATTGCGCAGGCAGGGGACTAATGCTTTCACAGTGGTACGAGATGGTTCAACTCCTCAAAACTTTTAGGTTAAACTGACCTCTCTTTATACAAACGACTGTATTATCTAATGTTATAAAAACGACTGTATTATCTAACGTTATAAAAACGATTGTTTTATCTAACGTTACAAAACTATTGTTTTATCTAACATTACAGTGTGATTACCATTCATCCTGCAGACCTGCAATCTGGCACTACAGAGCTGGAAGGAAATCACACATGTATATATTATGATTGTAACAAAGACCATGGGTCTCTGTATGTATGGGGGGGGTGGCGTGACGGGGGGATGGGACAGGGGGGGTTGTGGGGTGTTCCAATTGCTGAAATAGAATGACTAATAGATTCTATTTCTATGCTTCCAATCCAGGTCCTTGAAATGTTTATCTCATTTTCCACCCTTGTTCCCCCACCTTAACCCTCTCTCTTCCTAGACAGGGGATGCTCAAAACCCTAAATGGTTCAGAAGAGCCTGCAGACTCGTGGTGGAATGGAAGGAATGTGTTGAAGGCACCAGGTCTTTTGGATCTATCTATAGAACATGAGGACGTGGATCCCCTCATAGGGGTTGAGTGGTGTGGCCTTGCCTTCGGGAGGATTGTGGTCTAGGGTCTGTAAGGGGTGGGTGGGGGGGGGGTCAAGATTGAACATCCAGCCTCAATGGTGGGAAGTGGAACGACTGGATGACTGCGCGGTAATCATGAGCAAGGCAAGCTGAGCCGGTGGAGCGTCAGCGTCATGAGAAAGTCCCAGCCTTGTGTGCAGTAGCAACCCTCAATAAACAAACCACAACAGGCTCGCATGGAGACCGGACGGAACCTTTGGAACGGAACCTTTGCCACTGCCTCCAACCGTCTGCAATGTCACTGTCGTTAGAGATTTGGATCAGTAAGTTCCCTCCCAAGTTAGGCACCGAGACGTTGAGACGTCTGGTGAGATTCATAATTGTGACATTATGATACCTAACCATGTTGGTTGACGCTATCGGTGCTCAGAGAATTATAGGAAGTCACTTAAGAGAACCCAACAATAGGAGAGTATTGCTCAAAAAGAACAGGAAATGATGTTGTCAGACGCTGTCTGCCGTCTGTCGCAGGCCCACACTCTCCCCTCAGGCCCACACTATCCCCCTGATATAGAAAGAATGAGACACCTTGTTCCTGTAGTGTAACAATAGTAGCCTAGATACAAAACCGCCACGTCACGGCACATAACCCTTCTTAACATACTGTAGCGGGGATAAGTTAAGGGAGATTTGTTTTAAAGGTTCCTGAAACAAGTCCAAATTCAAGCTGACCCTGCCAGATAGGTAGTTAGTAAGCAGGGCGTTGTGTGATAAAGTCTGAGAGCAGGAGATGTGTCACTCTAATGTAGCCGTTATGAATCCCTGAAGACCTGTGTTTTGGTTGGATACAGTCTCCTGTTTCCTGCTGGGAGTCCACGGTTATGTTAATTAACATGATCCTGATAACGACTGTTGTCAAAAACAGAAGTACATAGAAAAGGTGGTAAACTGTTTACTGAGCTGGATACAGAAACAACAAGCGTGTGGGTTGTAACTATAACGTTTCTGTGAAGATGTGGGAGGGTGAACTTTGACCTTGAAGGAGCAAAGATGACATGGATACATTTACAGTGTGTAGCATAAATACATAATAATACAGACTTGAACACATGGCACGTCAAACAAAGATACTCTCTTTTATACTTCCTGGTTGTATTAAAAGCCACAGGATATTTAATATACCACAGATACACAGATTCCTCTTCTTGTCCTGATAGACCCCCAAGAGTTCCCCCTCCATGGGGCCCAACTTCAATAGAGAGCCCCTCCAAACTTTTGAAGAAAATGGTCATTCCATGATTAGGTGGACATTCCATGATTAGGTGGACATTCCATGATTAGGTGGACATTCCATGATTAGGTGGACATTCCATGATTAGATGGTCATTCATGATTAGGTGGACATTCCATGATTAGGTGGATATTCCATGATTAGCTGGCCATTCATGATTAGGTGGACATTCCATGATTAGGTGGACATTCCATGATTAGGTGGACATTCCATGATTAGGTGGACATTCCATGATTAGGTGGACATTCCATGATTAGCTGGCCATTCATGATTAGGTGGACATTCCATGATTAGGTGGACATTCCATGATTAGGTGGACATTCCATGATTAGGTGGACATTCCATGATTAGGTGGACTTTCCATGATTAGGTGGACATTCCATGATTAGGTGGACATTCATGATTAGCTGGTCAGGCATGATTAGGTGGACATTCCATGATTAGGTGGACATTCCATGATTAGCTGGTCATTCATGATTAGGTGGACATTCCATGATTAGGTGGACATTCCATGATTAGGTGGACATTCCATGATTAGGTGGACATTCCATGATTAGGTGGACATTCCATGATTAGCTGGTCATTCATGATTAGGTGGACATTCCATGATTAGGGGACATTCCATGATTAGGTGGACATTATTCCATGATTAGGTGGACATTCCATGATTAGGGGACATTCCATAGGATCTTACTCCACAGGTAAAAGGAGGGTTATTGTGTTGACAGACATGTCTTTTTATCTGTGATGGATAGATCACTCACTGCCTGAGCCCTCACTATTCAGCACACTCCATGCTATAACCTGAACCCACCAGGTACTGAGGGTGCAATTTTGTGGCAGACTGTCTCTCTCGTTCTCTCTCTCTTTCTGCGGAATGTTGTGAGGTGTGGTAGAATGTGTCGGGGGGGGGGGGGCTGAAGTTGTAGGAAACTGTCATGGGAAAACTGTCCACCAGACATCCTGGTTGTGAATGTGGACAACAGGAAAAGAAGGAACGAGCACGCCCCCATTCTCATCGACGGAGCTGTAGTGGAGAAGGTTGAGAGCTTCAAGTTCCTTGGCGTCCACATCACCAACAAACTAACATGGTCCAAACACACCAAGACAGTCGTGATGAGGGCACGACAAAACCTATTCCCCCTCGGGAGACTGAAAAGATTTGGCATGGGTCCTGAGATCCTCAAAATGGTTCTACAGCTGCAACATCAAAAGCATGCTGACGGGTTGCATCACTTCCTGGTACGGCAACTGCTCGGCCTCCGACCTCAAGGCGCTACAGAGGGTAGTGTGTACGGCCCAGTACATCACTGGGGCCAAGCTTCCTGCCATCCAGGACCTCTATACCAGGCAGTGTCAGAGGAAGGCCCTAAAATTGTCAGTCTATGACTAGCCACCCTAGTTATAGACGGTCCTCTCTGCTACCGCACAGCAAGCGGTACTGGAGCACCAAGTCTAGGTCGGAATGACAGCTTCTACCCCCAAGCCATAATACTCCTGAACAGCTAATCAAATGGCCACCCAGACTATGTGCATTGCCCCACCTCTTTTACGCTGCTGCTACTCTCTGCTTATTATCTATGCATAGTCACTTTAACTCTACCTACATGTACATACTACCTCAATTATCTAGACTTACCGGTGCCCCCGCACATTGACTCTGTACCGGTACCCCCTGTATATAGCCTCCACATTGACTCTGTACCGGTACCCCCTGCATATAGATTCCACATTGACTCTGTACCGGTACCCCCTGTATTTAGCCTCCACATTGACTCTGTACCGGTACCCCCTGTATATAGCCTCCACATTGACTCTGTACCGGTACCCCCTGTATATAGCCTCCACATTGACTCTGTACCGGTACCCCCTGTATATAGCCTCCACATTGACTCTGTACCGTAATACCCTGTATATAGCCTCCACATTGACTCTGTACCGTAATACCCTGTATATAGCCTCCACATTGACTCTGTACCAGTACCCCCTGTATATAGCCTCCACATTGACTCTGTACCGGTTCCCCCTGTATATAGCCTCCACATTGACTCTGTACCAGTACCCCCTGTATATAGCCTCCACATTGACTCTGTACAAGTACCCCCTGTATATAGCCTCCACATTGACTCTGTACCAGTACCCCCTGTATATAGCCTCCACATTGACTCTGTACCGGTACCCCCTGTATATAGCCTCCACATTGACTCTGTACCGGTACCCCCTGTATATAGCCTCCACATTGACTCTGTACCAGTACCCCCTGTATATAGCCTCCACATTGACTCTGTACCGGTACCCCCTGTATATAGCCTCCACATTGACTCTGTACCGGTACCCCCTGTATATAGCCTCCACATTGACTCTGTACCGGTACCCCCTGTATATAGCCTCCACATTGACTCTGTACCGGTACCCCCCTGTATATAGCCTCCACATTGACTCTGTACCAGTACCCCCTGTATATAGCCTCCACATTGACTCTGTACCGGTACCCCCTGTATATAGCCTCCACATTGACTCTGCACCGGTACCCCCTGTATATAGCCTCCACATTGACTCTGTACCAGTACCCCCCTGTATATAGTCTCCACATTGACTCTGTACCGGTACCCCCTGTATATAGCCTCCACATTGACTCTGTACCAGTACCCCCCTGTATATAGCCTCCACATTGACTCTGTACCAGTACCCCCTGTATATAGCCTCCACATTGACTCTGTACCAGTACCCCCTGTATATAGCCTCCACATTGACTCTGTACCGGTACCCCCTGTATATAGCCTCCACATTGACTCTGTACCGGTACCCCCTGTATATAGCCTCCACATTGACTCTGTACTGGTACCCCCTGTATATAGCCTCCACATTGACTCTGTACCGGTACCCCCTGTATAAAGCCTCCACATTGACTCTGTACCGGTTCCCCCTGTATATAGCCTCCACATTGACTCTGTACCGTAATACCCTGTATATAGTCTCCACATTGACTCTGTACCGTAATACCCTGTATATAGTCTCCACATTAACTCTGTACCGGTACCCCCTGTATATAGCCTCCACATTGACTCTGTACCGGTTCCCCCTGTATATAGCCTCCACATTGACTCTGTACCGTAATACCCTGTATATAGCCTCCACATTGACTCTGTACCGTAATACCCTGTATATAGCCTCCTCATTGACTCTGTACCGGTACCCCCCTGTATAAAGCCTCCACATTGACTCTGTACCGGTTCCCCCTGTATATAGCCTCCACATTGACTCTGTACC
>NC_034201.2:46197615-46237615 GCF_002021735.2 Oncorhynchus kisutch
CACGGTTCTATTTAAAGTCACGTTCCCAAATTGTTCAAAGAACGTTAAGAAAAAAAACATTCTTCAGTGGGAATTTCAATGTTTCAGAATAATGTTTCCTACAGGTTTCCTCACAGTTCTATTTAATGTCACGTTCTCAAATGGTTCTGAGAACCTTATTAAGGGCTCTATTCAATCTGTATCGCTGAAAAAATACAGAAGACATTTAAAGATCATTTCATATTAAGCCGGCATCTGCAGCGTTTACAGTGAATGAAATCTCCGCTAACGCGGGAACATTACCTTTCAATTTCAATCACACTGTAACGCTGAATTTCTGTGATACGGATTCTAATCGAACCCTAAGAAAACTTTCCATAAAAACCCCAGAAAACCTTATTAACGTTCAGAGAATGTTCTAAGAATGTTTTTGTGTTTTTTTAAACACATTCTGTTCTCAGCATCAACAAAACTCTCTCTATCCTCTATCTTGTTAAAGTGTGATCAGGTGTGTTGGCTGCGCCCACTAATTGTCCACATCAGATCTTGATAAGTGCTTGTTTCGTTTGAAATGGGGTTTGTTTTAATAGACTAAAATGAACAGCTTTGTATGACTTTAAAAACATGGCATGCTAGCTCCATCCTGCTGGTGCAGGAAAACTTTTATGGAACCAGGGTAAAATGTTCCCAGAACCTCCCTGCAACCTAAAAAAATAAACGTTCCTAGAACAGGCAAAATCTTCACTTCTGTTTACAGAATGTTTAAAAAAACGTACAATTTTATCGGTCAGACAACATATGGCTTTGTTCCCACAACCAATGTGGAAACCAAAAATGTACGTTCCCACAACTTCGAAGGAACCAAATGTGCTAGCTGGAAAGAGTGCAGAAAGGAAAATGAAACGGGACAGGACCAGCTGTGATAACTGAAGACAGGGAACTGAGTGAAGTGAAACTTTGTTTATTTATTAAACTGAAGTCCTTTGGGAACAACTGTCTTCTCTAGACATACAATTATCTGTAAGGTCCCTCAACCGAGGAGTGAATTTTAAGCACAGATTCAAACACAAAGACCAATGCCTCGCTAAGAAGGGCACCGTTTGGTAGATGAGTCAAAATAAGAAAAGCAGACACTGAATTTTTTAAATTTTTATCCCTTTGAGCATGGTGAAGTTATTAATTAGGCTTTAGATGGTGTATCAATACACCCAGTCACTACAAAGATACAGGCGTCCTTCCTAACTCAGTTGCCGGAGAGGAAGGAAACTGCTGAGGTATTTCACCATGAGGCTAATGGTGATTTTAAAATGGTTACAGAGGTTAATGGTTGACTCACAGCTGTAATCGCCGCCAAAGGTGCTTCTACAAAGTATTGACTCGAGGGTGTGAATGTCTTATTTCAGAATTTCATTATTAACACATTCTAAAAACATGTTTTCACTTTGTCATTATGGGGTTTTGTGTGTAGATGGATGAGAGAAAAAAATCCGCTTTGAATTCAGGCTGTAACACAACAAAATGTGGAATAGGTCACAGGGTGTGAATACTTTCTGAAGACACTGTATATCATAGTATACTACAGTATTTAAACAATAGTATACTGTAGTATTTATGCCACAGTATACTATAGTATTTATATAGTATTGTACCACAGTATGTATTCCATAGTATACCATGCCATTTATACCATAATATACACCAGTATTTATACCATAGTATATTACAGTATTTATTCCATATTATACTACAGTATTCATACCATAGTATATTACAGTATTTATTCCATAGTATACAATGGTATTTATACCATATTATACTACAGCATTTATACCATAGTATATTACAGTATTTATTCCATAGTATACAATGGTATTTATACCATATTATACTACAGCATTTATACCATAGTATATTACAGTATTTATTCCATAGTATACTACAGTATTTATACCATAGTATACTACAGTATTTATTCCATAGTATACCACAGTATTTATTCCATAGTATACTACAGTATTTATTCCATAGTATACTACAGTATTTATTCCATAGTATATTACAGTATTTATTCCATAGTATACAATGGTATTTATACCATATTATACTACAGTATTTATACCATAGTATACTACAGTATTTATTCCATAGTATACTACAGTATTTATTCCATAGTATATTACAGTATTAATACCATAGTATATTACAGTATTTATACCATAGTATATTACAGTATTTATACCATAGTATATTACAGTATTTATACCATAGTATATTACAGTATTTATACCATAGTATACTACAGTATTTATTCCATAGTATACTACAGTATTTATTCCATGGTATATCGGAGCGTATACCATAGTATACTACAGTATTTATTCCATAGTATACTACAGTATTTATTCCATGGTATATCGGAGCGTATACCATAGTATACTACAGTATTTATTCCATGGTATATCGGAGCGTATACCATAGTATACTACAGTATTTATTCCATGGTATATCGGAGCGTATACCATAGTATACTACAGTATTTATTCCATGGTATATCGGAGCGTATTCCATAGTATACTACAGTATTTATTCCATGGTATATCGGAGCGTATTCCATAGTATACTACAGTATTTATTCCATGGTATATCGGAGCGTATTCCATAGTATACTACAGTATTTATTCCATGGTATATCGGAGCGTATACCATAGTATACTACAGTATTTATTCAATGGTATATCGGAGCGTATACCATAGTTTACTACAGTATTTATTCCATGGTATATCGGAGCGTATACCATAGTATACTACAGTATTTATTCCATGGTATATCGGCGCGTATACCATAGTATACTACAGTATTTATTCCATGGTATATCGGAGCGTATACCATAGTATACTACAGTATTTATTCCATGGTATATCGGAGCGTATACCATAGTATACTACAGTATTTATTCCATGGTATATCGGAGCGTATACCATAGTATACTACAGTATTTATTCCATGGTATATCGGAGCGTATACCATAGTATACTACAGTATTTATTCCATGGTATATCGGAGCGTATACCATAGTATACTACAGTATTTATTCCATGGTATATCGGAGCGTATACCATAGTATACTACAGTATTTATTCCATGGTATATCGGAGCGTATACCATAGTATACTACAGTATTTATTCCATGGTATATCGGAGCGTATTCCATAGTATACTACAGTATTTATTCCATGGTATATCGGAGCGTATTCCATAGTATACTACAGTATTTATTCCATGGTATATCGGAGCGTATACCATAGTATACTACAGTATTTATTCCATGGTATATCGGAGCGTATACCATAGTATACTACAGTATTTATTCCAAGGTATATCGGAGCGTATACCATAGTATACTACAGTATTTATTCCATGGTATATCGGAGCGTATACCATAGTATACTACAGTATTTATTCCATGGTATATCGGAGCGTATAACATAGTATACTACAGTATTTATTCCATGGTATATCGGAGCGTATACCATAGTATACTACAGTATTTATTCCATGGTATATCGGAGCGTATACCATAGTATACTACAGTATTTATTCCATGGTATATCGGAGCGTATACCATAGTATACTACAGTATTTATTCCATGGTATATCGGAGCGTATACCATAGTATACTACAGTATTTATTCCATGGTATATCGGAGCGTATACCACAGGTATGACAATGTTTTGTTTTACTGTTCTAATTGCGTTGGTAATCATTTTAGTGCACCTCAAGTGTATATGTCCAATATACCAGGGCTAAGGGTTGTGTCCAGGTACTCCGCGTTGCGTCGTGCCCGAGGACAGCCCTTAACGTGGTATATTGGGCTACATACCACATCCCCTCGTGCCTTATTGTTTAATTATACTATAGTATTTATTCCATAGTATACTACAATATTTATTTCATAGTATATTATAGTATTTCTTCCATATTATATTACAGTATTTATTCCATAGTATACTACAGTATTTATTCTATAGTATGCTATGGTATTTATTCCATTGTACACGACAGTATTTATTCCATAGTATACTACAGTATTTATTCTATAGTATGCTATGGTATTTATTCCATTGTACACTACAGTATTTATTCCATAGTATACCACAGTATTTATTCCATATTATACTGCAGTATTTATTCCATAGTTTACTACAGTATTTATTCATGTGGGTACAGAGATAGATGGGGTTCCAGGAATGAGGGTTGGGGAGAGAATGAGAGAACCAGTGACAGTGCAACTGGGGTTTATCTCACAGTGTGTGTGTGTGTGTGTGTGTGTGTGTGTGTGTGTGTGTGTGTGTGTGTGTGTGTGTGTGTGTGTGTGTGTGTGTGTGTGTGTGTGTGTGTGTGTGTTTGTGTGTGTGCCTTTCAAACTACCCCACAACACCCACTACTATGCACAAAGCATCTAAATATACACCTCACATGTGCACAAATACAGCACCCACTCCTAGGCAAGACAAAAGACTAAGCATGCAATACTTTTACTTATTAAAGCACAGTGGGGGGGATGTGGAGGATTCAATTCACTGTTAACTTGAAGCTTCAAGCTTGGATAAAGCACTAGGGAGCAGTACAACAGAAAGGCTCAGGGAAAATCACATTACAGTATGTTATGTACAGTCTGCAGGACCGGCCCTAGCCTTTTAAGGGCCCTAAGATACATTTTGTTTCGGGGGGCCCCACACCATTTCACGGGTAAAACATTTTAATGACACCCCTCTTGATGGTGAATTTATATTACAGAATCGCGCCGTACTGGATGGAGACGATTTGCATGCCGACCCTATTTTTTAATTTTGTCGTTTATTTTTAACTTTATTTTACACTAAATGTATCCGCTATTACTTCTTACAACCGACATTAACTTTTGAACATCAGAACAGCAGTTACTTACCGACTTGTCTTGTCTGCCCTGGGCACTCTTTAATTCCGACCCAATTTTTTGGGCTACCCAAGAGGAAATGCAGGCATTACAGAGGGAAGAGGGGGGGTGATCCTGGTGAGATTAAGGTGAAGGGAAAACCGGCCACCTCTTCCCTCCATTCTACTGGCCAATGTAGAGTCACTCAATAATAAGATGGATGACTTCCGATCAGAGATTTGCTGCTAACGGGATTCTCAAAACTGCAATATTTTTTTCGCTTTTGTGAAACACGGCTCTCAGACAAGATACTCCACATGGCTATCCAACTTGATGGATTCTCCATTCACCGGGCGGACAGGACAGTGGAGTCAGGGAAGTCGAGGGGGGGAGGGGTTTGCCTCTATATTAACTCCAACTGGTGTCCTAACTCCAGCGCGGTGGAAGTGTCGACCCCCTGCTGACCCGTCTTAGAATACCTGATGGTCAAATGCCGACCCTTCTACCTCCCGAGGGAGTTTTCAGCAGTTATCGGGACTGTTGTTATACATTCCACCTCAGGACAAGTGAAATAACAACCTGATGCTTAATGAACTGCACAAGGCTATTAACAAGCATGAAAACCTACATCCAGAGGCTGCCTTTCTGGTTTCCAGCGATTTTAATTCGGCGTCACTAAGACACGTGATGACCAACTTCCATCAACATGTCTCCAATGCCACTAGGGGTGATAAAGTCCTAGACCACTTCTATTCTGACCACAAGCAAGCATACAAGGCCCTCCCTCGTCCACCATTGAGCAAATCAGATCATGACTCCTTACGCCTGCTTCCTGTTTACAAGCAGAAACTCAAATAGGAAGTACCCATGACCCAGGACAGCTATGACCCTACCACTGATTGAAATATGTTTTGGGACTCCGCAGATAACATTGACGTGCTAACCACCTCTGTCACCGGCTTCATTAGAAAATGTAATGGCGATGTTGTCCCAACGGCGAGGGTTCGCTGCTTCCCCAATCAAAAGCTCTGGATTAACACGGAGGTTGGCTCTAAACTAAAGGATAGGGCTACCATACACAGAGCTATCTCAGACAACCCTGAAGCTACGGCTGAGGACAGAAACTATTACATGAAGTCCCGCTTTGACCTCTGCAGTCATCAAACGAGCAAAAGGACAATATAGTAACAAGGTGGAAATGATACTAAACAGGTTCCGACGCCCGCCGTATGTGGCAGGGGCTACAGTCCATTATGGATTACAAAGGAAGACCCAGCCGTGATCTGCCCAATGCCTCTCTGCAGATTCAAGTCCTCGATGGACACCCCATCGGCTCAGGCCAGGTGGAGTGCATTCCACACATCCCATGTCTCCTTTCTGGGCCACATTATCTCTACCGCCAGCGTCCAAGTCTCCTTTCTGGGCCACATTATCTCTACCGCCAGCGTCCAAGTCTCCTATCTGGACCACATTATCTCTACCGCCAGCGTCCAAGTCTCCGTTCTGGGCCACATTATCGCTACCGCCAGCATCCAAGTCTCCTTTCTCGGCCACATTATCTCTACCGCCAGCGTCCAAGTCTCCTATCTGGACCACATTATCTCTACCGCCAGCGTCCAAGTCTCCGTTCTGGGCCACATTATCGCTACCGCCAGCATCCAAGTCTCCTTTCTCGGCCACATTATCTCTACCGCCAGCGTCCAAGTCTCCTTTCTGGGCCACATTATCTCTACCGCCAGCATCCAAATGGTCCCCATTCAGGTTAAGGCCGTCCCCAACTGGCCCCTTTCCGCCTCCCTCACACAAGTCCAGCAGTTCATCGGGTCGGTGGCAGCGCCCTAACCCGTCAATCCCAGACCGTTTTTGTTGGACTCCAGTGGTTGACAGAGAGCTCCCATTACCTGGAGTTAACTTCAGTAGCCTTGAGTTTTGAAATGAAAAATAGTTATATATTTATTTCACTTCTTTGAATCATTTGTGGCCTAATATCTAAGTGTTTACCTGAATATGGAACCCACAGGTCCACCAAAGGAGGCCCTAGATCAATTAAAACCTATACATAGCTGCTGTAATTTATTATACAGTATCAATGGGGTTCAAATGTTGGATTGATGTTGCAAAACGCACATTTGTCCAGAAATTCGGGTTACATCTTCAAATTGCCTCTGTTTTACGTCGTCGCTCAACCTACAGTCAGGCGACATCACTCCTACGCAACGCTCGTCCTCAACCAGCAGTCAGGTAGCGTCACTCCTACCCAACGCTCGTCCTCAACCAGCAGTCAGGTAGCGTCACTCCTACCCAACGCTCGTCCTCAACCTACAGTCAGGTAGTGTCATTCCTACGCAAAGCTCGTCCTCAACCTACAGTCAGGCGACATCACTCCTACGCAAAGCTCGTCCTCAACCTACAGTCAGGTAGTGTCATTCCTACGCAAAGCTCGTCCTCAACCTACAGTCAGGTAGTGTCATTCCTACGCAAAGCTCGTCCTCACCCTACAGTCAGGTAGTGTCATTCCGACGCAAAGCTCGTCCTCAACCTACAGTCAGGTAGTGTCATTCCTACGCAAAGCTCGTCCTCAACCTACAGTCAGGTAGCGTCACTCCTACCCAACGCTCGTCCTCAACCAGCAGTCAGGTAGCGTCACTCCTACCCAACACTCGTCCTCAACCTACAGTCAGGTAGTGTCATTCCTACGCAAAGCTCGTCCTCAACCTACAGTCAGGTAGTGTCATTCCTACGCAAAGCTCGTCCTCAACCAGCAGTCAGGCGACATCACTCCTACGCAACGCTCGTCCTCAACCTACAGTCAGGTAGCGTCATTCCTATGCAAAGCTCGTCCTCAACCTACAGTCAGGTAGCGTCATTCCTACGCAAAGCTCGTCCTCAACCAGCAGTCAGGTGACATCACTCCTACGCAACGCTTGTCCTCAACCAGCAGTCAGTGCGGGTGGAATCGCTACGCTATCTGACCTAAGACAATGCTGGGCCCCTGCATCATTCAGTCAGGTGGGTTGAATCATAGAGATTCAGATACATTATTTATCTCAATGGGTTAATAATGACAGTAGTAACCTGTGGTGGTCAGGGTGGAATGGATCTCTCCCTTTGATGAGCAGGAGAAAGGTCATCAAAAGTCGTGAGGACCATGGGTTGATGGGGTGTCCATCCGTTCTCTTCCTCTCTGATCAAACTCTGGTGACCGACTGCCTGTCTATGCCTAGTCTCGTGGCAGCCTTAACAATTGAAGATGAGTTTGGTTCTGGGTGCCCCAAACCAAATGCGGTCAGTCAAAGTTCAGATACAGGGATTATGGAGGTTACCAGTGAAGGTTCAGATACAGGGATTATGGAGGTTACCAGTGAAGGTTCAGATACAGGGATTATGGAGGTTACCAGTGAAGGTTCAGATACAGGGATTATGGAGGTTACCAGTGAAGGTTCAGATACAGGGATTATGGAGGTTACCAGTGAAGGTTCAGATACAGGGATTATGGAGATGATCAGTGAAAGTTCAACTTCAGGGACTATGGAGATTATCCGTGAAGGTTCAGATACAGGGATTATGAAGATTATCCGTGAAGGTTCAGCTACAGGGATTATGGAGGTTACCAGTGAAGGTTCAGAGACAGGGATTATGGAGATGATCAGTGAAGGTTCAACTTCAGGGACTATGGACGTTATCAGTGAAAGTTCAATTTCAGGGATTATGGAGATTATCCGTGAAGGTTCAGATACAGGGATTATGGAAGTAATAGCAGAATCATTTTTCACTGTACTTCAAAGGGGATCGCACAAAGAAATCGATATAAATCGATATATAGTCAATCGCAAATCACTTGTCGGGTTGCACTGTAGAGATGAAGTAGGAACCGCACAACAAAAGTTAAAGAGTCTTTCCTGAATAGGAAAAACTGGGCCCGGGTTATCGGCTCAACGTGGCCAAGAAATACTCCTGATACAAATCCTTCTCTATAGTGATGAGAGTGGAGGCTTGTGGTCCAGAGAGGGAGGCAAATCCTCTCATGTTAACCACTATTATTGGAATGAGTCCATGCAATTTATTATGCAGTTTGTGAAGCACATTTTTACTTCTGGACCTATTTAGGCTTGCCATAACAAAGGGGTTGAATACTGTAGACATTTCATCTTTTAATTTTGTTTTAATTTCCCAACGTTCCTACAAGAAAATTCCACTTTCACACTATGGTGTATCGTATGTAGAACAGTAACAAAATCTCAATTTAAGCAATTTTAAATTCAGGTCGTAACACAACTAAATGTGGCAAATGAAGAGAAGTGTGAATACTTTCTGAAGGCACTGTAAATACTGTAGTATACTATGGTACGAATACGGTAGTATACTATGGTACGAATACGGTAGTATACTATGGAACGAATACGGTAGTATACTATGGTACGAATACTGTAGTATACTATGGTATGAATACTGTAGTATACTATGGTACGAATACACTAGTATACTATGGTATGAATACCGTAGTATACTATGGTATGAATACCGTAGTATACTATGGTATGAATACCGTAGTATACTATGGAATGAATACTGTAGTATACTATGGTATGAATACGGTAGTATACTATGGTACGAATACGGTAGTATACTATGGTACGAATACGGTAGTATACTATGGAACGAATACGGTAGTATACTACGTTATGAATACGGTAGTATACTACGGTATGAATACTGTAGTATACTACGGTATGAATACTGTAGTATACTATGGTATGAATACAGAAGTATACTATGGTATGAATACACTAGTATACTATGGTATGAATACCGTAGTATACTATGGTATGAATACCGTAGTATACTACGGTATGAATACTGTAGTATACTATGGTATGAATACAGAAGTATACTATGGTATGAATACACTAGTATACTATGGTATGAATACCGTAGTATACTATGGTATGAATACCGTAGTATACTATGGTATGAATACCGTAGTATACTATGGTATGAATACCGTAGTATACTATGGAATGAATACCGTAGTATACTATGGAATGAATACCGTAGTATACTATGGAATGAATACCGTAGTATACTATGGAATGAATACTGTAGTATACTATGGAATGAATACTGTAGTATACTATGGAATGAATACTGTAGTATACTATGGAATGAATACTGTAGTATACTATGGAATGAATACTGTGGTATACTATGGTATAAATAATATAAATACTGTATTATAATCTGGGGGGGGGGGGGTCGGGCCCTGAATGCTGATTGGCTGAAAGCTGTGGCAAATCAGAACGTATACCATTGGTATGACAAAACATTTATTTTAACAGTATACTTAAGCAATAAGACATCTCAGGGGTTTGTGGTATATGGACAATATACCACGGCTAAGGACTGTGTCCAGGCACTCTGCGTTCCGTCTTGCTTAAGAACAGCCCTTGGCCGTGGTATATTGGCCATATACCACACCCTTACTGCTTAAGTATACTGTGGTATAAATACTATAGTATACTATGGCAGTGTTTCCCAACCCTGGTCCTCCAGTACCCCTAACAACCCAACCCTGGTCCTCCAGTAACCCCAACATCCCAACCCTGGTCCTCCAGTAACCCCAACAACCCAACCCAACCGTGGTCCTTCAGTACCCCCAACAACCCATCCCTGGTCCTCCAGTACCCCCAACAACCCAACCCTGGTCCTCCAGTAACCCCAATAACCCAACCCTGGTCCTCCAGTACCCCCAACAACCCATCCCTGGTCCTCCAGTACCCCCAACATCCCAACCCTGGTCCTCCAGTACCCCCAACCCTGGTCCTCCAGTACCCCCAACAACCCAACCCTGGTCCTCCAGTAACCCCAACAACCCAACCCTGGTCCTCCAGTACACATTTTTATTGTAACCCTGGACAAGCACACCTGATTCAACTTGTCAACTAATCATCAAGCCCTCAATGAGTTGAATGAGGTGCGTTTGTCCAGGACTACAACGAAAATGTGTTCTGTTGGAAGGTACTGGAGAACTGGAGTTGGGGGTACTGGAGGACTGGAGTTGTGCTGTTGGGGGTACTGGAGGACTGGAGTTGTGCTGTTGGGGGTACTGGAGGACTGGAGTTGGGAAACATTGTACTTGTCACGACTTCAGCCCGAAATCGGTTCCTCTCCTTGTTCGGGCGGCTCTCGGCGGTCGGCGTCGCCGATCCACTTTTCATTTTCCATTTGTTTTGTCTTTGTTTCTACACACCTGTTTTTCATTCCCCTAATTATTGTTCATGTATTTAACCCTCTGTTTCCCCCATGGCATTGTGCGGGATTGTTTTATGACATAGCCAGCCAATGTTGGTGACTATGTCGAGGGGTGCAGTTTCTTGCCCGTGCGTAACAGTTGATGTTCCTGTGTTTGGGCAAGTGTATTGTTTTACCTTGCACCAATCATGAAGTTACGTTGCTCCCGATTCTCTGCTCTCCTGCGCCTGACTGCACACACCAGCTACACCCACCATTCTGACAGTACTATGGTAAAGATACTGTAGTTTAGTATGGTATAAATACTACAGCCCTTAGCCGTGGTATATTGGCCATATACCACACCCCCTCGGGACTTATTGCTTAATTATACTGAAAATATATATAAATATATATGAACTCAACATGCAACAATTTCAATGATTTTGCTGAGTTATGATTTTCAACCCGTATACCACAGGTATGACACACACAATGATTTTGCTGTTCTAATTACGTTGGTAACTATACTGTAGTATACTCCGTGCAAATACAATATGTATTCACTGTAGTGTTTTGGGGGAAATTACTGTAGTATACTATGTGTAACTACAATATGTATTCACTGTAGTGTTTTTGGGGAAATTACTGTAGTATACTACGTGTAACTACAATATGTATTCACTGTAGTGTTTTTGGGGAAATTACTGTAGTATACTCCGTGCAAATACAATATGTATTCACTGTAGTGTTTTTGGGGAAATTACTGTAGTATACTCCGTGCAAATACAATATGTATTCACTGTAGTGTTTTTGGGGAAATTACTGTAGTATACTCCGTGCAAATACAATATGTATTCACTGTAGTGTTTTTGGGGAAATTACTGTAGTATACTATGTGTAACTACAATATGTATTCACTGTAGTGTTTTTGGGGAAATTACTGTAGTATACTATGTGTAACTACAATATGTATTCACTGTAGTGTTTTTGGGGAAATTACTGTAGTATACTATGTGTAACTACAATATGTATTCACTGTAGTGTTTTTGGGGAAATTACTGTAGTATACTACGTGTAACTACAATATGTATTCACTGTAGTGTTTTTGTTTTATTATCTATTACATATTTATTTTATTGAATCTTTATTTAACTAGACAAGTCAGTTAAAGAACAAATTCTTATTTACAATGACGGCCTACCAAAAGGCAAAAGGCCTCCTGCGGGGACGGGGACTGGGATTAAAAATGAAATAAACATATAGGACAAAACACAAATCACGACAAGAGAGACAACACAACACTACATAAAGAGAGACACCACAACACTACATAAAGAGAGGCAACACAACACTACATAAAGAGAGACAACACAACACTACATAAAGAGAGACAACACAACACTACATAAAGAGAGACAACACCACACTACATAAAGAGAGACAACACAACACTACATAAAGAGAGGCAACACAACACTACATAAAGAGAGACAACACAACACTACATAAAGAGAGACAACACAACACTACATAAAGAGAGACAACACTACATAAAGAGAGACAACACAACACTACATAAAGAGAGACAACACTACATAAAGAGAGGCAACACACCACTACATAAAGAGAGACAACACCACACTACATAAAGAGAGACAACACCACACTACATAAAGAGAGGCAACACAACACTACATAAAGAGAGACAACACCACACTACATAAAGAGAGACAACACCACACTACATAAAGAGAGACAACACCACACTACATAAAGAGAGACAACACCACACTACATAAAGAGAGACAACACCACACTACATAAAGAGAGACACCACAACACTACATAAAGAGAGACAACACAACACTACATAAAGAGAGACAACACAACACTACATAAAGAGAGACCTAAGACAACACAACACTACATAAAGAGAGACCTAAGACAACAACATAGCAAGGCAGCAACACATGACAACACAGCATGGTAGCAACACAACATGACAACAACATGGGCATAGAAGTTAGTTCGGTAGGTATATAGTTAGTTAGTTAGTTAGGTAGGTAGGTAGGTAGGTAGGTAGGTAGTTATTTAGGTAGGTACGTAGTTAGTTAGTTAGTTAGGTAGGTAGGTAGGTAGGTAGGTAGGTAGGTAGGTAGGTAGGTAGGCTGGTAGTTAGTTAGTTAGTTAGTTAGTTAGGTCGGTCAATAGATCGATAGATCAATAGATTCTATAGTATGCTAGTTTACTACATCATTATATAGTAAGCACTGTAGTAATCTATAGTAAACTAATATTTTTGTCATGTGGGTAGTTTAGCTTGCTGGCCAAATGCATTATTCACCACTGAAGAATGAAGGTGGATCCTCCTTGGCTTTCCACTTCATTTACCCACACAGGGGATCATGTCATCCCACTGGGTTTGGAGGCACAAAAACTCTCACCGACAGACGAACGGAAGTACAGAAGCCAGAGGAAGCGTCAGTAAAAATCCACTGCACACCCAGACAGGTGTTGTTTTGTTTTCAGTTTGCAGCTCAGAGTCAACTAACATAATCAGATTACAGTTACCGTGCCGCCGTCCCCCCCAAGGAGGCTGGATATTGACTGTGGATAATTTTGAGAGTTGCATCTCTTCTCCTCCTCCTCTGTTGGTGGGGTCTTTAGTTGGAAGTGGCAGGTGAGAAGAGACAGCTGGGGAAGCCCCACTTGCGTGCGCATGAACACACGCCACACACACACTAATTAGCATACATCCCTTTAATCCCACTCACTTATTAATTATTCATCGCCCAGACATGCATTATTCAACACTCACACTTCCACAACAACAGGGGGGGTGGGGGGGATGAGAGTGATACCTCCTCTCTCTCTCCCTCCCTCTCTCCTTATCTCTCCTCTCTCTCTCCCTCCCTCTCTCCTTATCTCTCCTCTCTCTCTCCCTCCCTCTCTCCTTATCTCTCCTCTCTCTCTCCCTCCCTCTCTCCTTATCTCTCCCTCCCTCTCTCCTTATCTCTCCTCTCTCTCTCCCTCCCTCTCTCCTTATCTCTCCTCTCTCTCTCCCTCCCTCTCTCCTTATCTCTCCTCTCTCTCTCCCTCCCTCTCTCCTTATCTCTCCTCTCTCTCTCCCTCCCTCTCTCCTTATCTCTCCTCTCTCTCTCTCTCTCTCCCTCCCTCTCTCCTTATCTCTGCTCTCTCTCTCCCTCCCTCTGTCCTTATCTCTCCTCTCTCTCTCCCTCCCTCTCTCCTTATCTCTCCTCTCTCTCTCCCTCCCTCTCTCCTTATCTCTCCTCTCTCTCTCCCTCCCTCCCTATCTCCTTATCTCTCCTCTCTCTCAATTTCCCGAGCTCCATTTCTCTCTCTCTCTCTTGCGGCATTGTCTCTCTTAGGTGTACAAAGACAAACGATCTTGATGAGGAGGAGAGGAGTGGAAGAGAGGAGGAGGAGAGGAGAGGAGAGGAGAGGAGAGGAGAGGAGAGGAGAGGAGAGGAGAGGAGAGGAGAGGAGAGGAGAGGAGAGGAGAGGAGAGGAGAGGAGAGGAGAGGAGAGGAGAGGAGAGGAGAGGAGAGGAGAGGAGAGGAGAGGAGAGGTGTAGGAGAGGAGGAGTACTTTGAAGATTTTCCGTCCGCCCACACATTTACTGCACCTCTATCAGGGTTTTCTTCTCTCTTTCATCTGATATTTAATTCAATCCCTCCATCTAATGCCACAGTATTCCATCAAGGTGACTGAATGACAAGCGTCCCAAATGGCCTATTATTCCCTATACTGTACATAACCTTTGATCAGGGCCCATAGTAGTGCACTATACTGACAATAGGTTGCTATTTGGGATGCAGCCGAGAAGCTTAATGAACACCACACTGGAGGTGGTGGGCTCATCAAACGACCTGTCAATCAAAACCCCAAAACTTATTTACTCCATCCTCTGAAAATGTCTTCAGTCAGATGGGAGGGGTAGAAGAGGAGAGAGAAAGTGTTTATTTTTAACCATGCACAGACTGTTGAGATGTGCTCACTGTGATGTCGCCGAATTGATCTAACTCAGAGGTTCCCCCCCCCCCTCCCCCCCTGCGTAGGAGGACATCCCGTGCCACTCCAGCATGTGCCACGTCTATTTCTACACAAGCACTGCTCATGACATAAACAGGAAACACCTCTCCTGCTTGTAAATAATGATTTTGCAGCTATTAAGCTAATTCTCTGCAATTTACAAATTTTGTCATGTGGTGCAAATGTTGCTTGAAAATGTTGTAGTTTTCAAGCAAATTTTTGTGCAGTTCTATAAAACTTTCCATGTCTAATGTATATTCATGTGATATCTGAGTGACAAAAAAATATAAAATATAAATATATATATGCCACAGATGTCTCAAGTTTGAGGAAGCGTGCTATTGGCATGATGACTGCAGGAATGTCCACCAGAGAATTTAGAGAATGGCACTACGTACAACTGGCCTCACAACCACAGACCACGTGTAATCACATCAGCCCAGGACCTCCACATCCGGCTTCTTCACCTACAGTGATCGTCTGAGACCAGCCACTTGGACAGCTGAGGAAACTGAGGAGTATTTCTGTCTGTAATGAAGCCTCTTTGTGGGGAAAAATAATTCTGATTGCCTGCACCCCTGCCCAGTCATGTGAAATCCATAGATTAGGGCATAATTTATTTGTTTATATATATATATATACATATATTAACTCTTAAGTCGACCCCCTACTTTTTCAAACATTCTGTTAAAAATCGCGCAACATTTCGGCGTCCTGCTACTCATGCCAGGAATATAGTATATGCATATTATTAGTATGTGTGGATAGAAAACACTCTGACGTTTATAAAACTGGTTAAATCACGGCTGTGACTATAACAGAGCGTGTGTTTCATCGAAAAGCGCAAGAAAATCTGGTCAAAGAAAACTGAAAAAAGTATCAATCCGCCACTTGCATGTATTGTTGAATGGAAACTAAATTAAATGGGGCCGAGATTGCAATTCCTACAGCTTCCACACAATGTCGCCAGTCTCGTCATTTCCGGTGACTTTGTTTCTTGGTCAAACCTACTAGAGAGATCACTTTCCATCCGGTCTCCGACAGGAAAGTTTGGAAGAGAGATTTTGAAATCGTGGAGCTATTGAATACACATCGCCCCGTGATCAATTTGATAGATTATTAACGTTTACTGATACCTAAAGTTGGATTACAAAAGTCTTTCGAAGTGTTTTGTGAAAGTTTATCGTCAACTTTTTTTAATTAAAAAAAATGACGTAACGTTTTCAAACTGTGTTTTTTTCTGAATCACAGTTTCCATAGATGGCTATTTTGGGTATATATGGACCGATTTAATCGAAAAAAAAGACCCAATAGTGATGTTTATGGGACATATAGGAGTGCCAGCTCGTAACGAAAGTTTTATATTTTATTTCTGCTATTTGTGTAGCGCCGGCTACGCAAAATCTTTTGTTTACGTCGCATTCAGGTATTTCGGGGTGTTGCATGCTATCAGATAATAGCTTCTCATGCTTTCGACGAAAAGCATTTTAATAATCTGACTTGTTGGCTAGATTCACAACGAGAGTAGCTTTAATTCACTACCCTGCATGCGTGTTTTAATGTTTAACCACCACCCTAGCCCTTAACCAGCACCCTAACCCTTAACCACCACCCTAACCCTTAACCACCACCCTAACCCTTAACCACCACCCTAGCACTTAACCACCATCCTAACCCTTAACCACCACCCTAACCCTAACCCTTAACCACCAACCTAACCCTTAACCACCACCCTAACCCTTAACCACCACCCTAACCCTTAACCACCATCCTAAACCTTAACTACCACCCTAACCCTTAACCCTAACCCATAACCACCACCCTAGCCCTTAACCCTAACCCTAACCCTTAACCACCACGCTAACCCTTAACCACCACCCTAACCCTTAACCACCACCCTAACCCTTAACCACCACCCTAACCCTTAACCACCACCCTAAACCTAGCCCTTAACCACCACCCTAACCCTTAACCACCACCCTAGCCCTTAACCACCACCCTAGCCCTTAACCACCACCCTAACCCTTAACCACCACCCTAACCCTTAACCACCACCCTAACCCTAGCCCTTAACCACCACCCTAGCCCTTAACCACCACCCTAGCCCTTAACCACCACCCTAGCCCTTAACCACCACCCTAGCCCTTAACCACCACCCTAGCCCTTAACCACCACCCTAACCCTTAACCACCACCCTAGCCCTTAACCACCACCCTAACCCTTAACCACCACCCTAACCCTAGCCCTTAACCACCACCCTAGCCCTTAACCACCACCCTAGCCCTTAACCACCACCCTAGCCCTTAACCACCACCCTAGCCCTTAACCACCACCCTAACCCTTAACCACCACCCTAACCCTTAACCACCACCCTAACCCTAGCCCTTAACCACCACCCTAACCCTTAACCACAACCCTAGCCCTTAACCACCACCCTAACCCTTAACCACCACCCTAGCACTTAACCACCACCCTAACCCTTAACCACCACCCTAACACTAACCCTTAACCACCACCCTAACCCTTAACCACAACCCTAGCCCTTAACCACCACCCCTAACCCTTAACCACCACCCTAACCCTTAACCACCACCCTAGCACTTAACCACCACCCTAACCCTTAACCACCACCCTAACACTAACCCTTAACCACCAACCTAACCCTTAACCACCACCCTAACCCTTAACCACCACCCTAACCCTTAACCACCACCCTAAACCCTTAACCACCACCTAGCCCTTAACCACCACCCTAGCCCTTAACCACCACCCTAACCCTTAACCACCACCCTAACCCTTAACCACCACCCTAACCCTTAACCACCACCCTAACCCTTAACCCTAACCCTAACCCTTAACCACCACCCTAACCCTTAACCACCACCCTAACCCTTAACCACCACCCTAGCCCTTAACCACCACCCTAACCCTTAACCACCACCCTAACCCTTAACCCTAACCCTAACCCAAAACCACCACCCTAACCCTTAACCCTAACCCTAACCCTTAACCACCACCCTAACCCCTTACTCACCACCCTACCCTTAACCCTAACCCTAACCCTTAACCACCACCCTAGCCCTTAACCACCACCCTAACCCTTAACCACCACCCTAACCCTTAACCACCACGCTAACCCTTAACCACCACCCTAACCCTTAACCACCACCCTAACCCTAGCCCTTAACCACCACCCTAACCCTTAACCACCACCCTAGCCCTTAACCACCACCCTAACCCTTAACCACCACCCAAACCCTAGCCCTTAACCACCACCCTAACCCTTAACCACCACCCTAGCCCTTAACCACCACCCTAGCCCTTAACCAATACCCTAACCCTTAAGCACCACTCTAACCCTTAACCACCACCCTAACCCTAGCCCTTAACCACCACCCTAACCCTTAACCACCACCCTAGCCCTTAACCACCACCCTAGCCCTTAACCAATACCCTAACCCTTAACCACCACCCTAACCCTTAACCACCACCCTAACCATAACCCTTAACCACCACCCTAGCCCTTAACCACCACCCTAACCCTTAACCCTAACCCTAACCCTTAACCACCACCCCTAACCCTTACTCACCACCCTAACCCTTAACCCTAACCCTTAACCACCACCCTAGCCCTTAACCACCACCCTAACCCTTAACCACCACCCTAACCCTTAACCACCACGCTAACCCTTAACCACCACCCTAACCCTTAACCACCACCCTAACCCTAGCCCTTAACCACCACCCTAACCCTTAACCACCACCCTAGCCCTTAACCACCACCCTAACCCTTAACCACCACCCTAATCCTAGCCCTTAACCACCACCCTAACCCTTAACCACCACCCTAGCCCTTAACCACCACCCTAACCCTTAACCACCACTCTAACCCTTAACCACCACCCTAACCATAGCCCTTAACCACCACGCTAACCCTTAACCACCACCCTAGCCCTTAAACACCACCCTAGCCCTTAACCACCACCCTAACCCTTAACCACCACCCTAGCCCTTAACCACCACCCTAGCCCTTAACCACCACCCTAACCCTTAACCCTAACCCTAACCCTTAACCACCACCCTAGCACTTAACCACCACCCTAGCCCTTAACCACCACCCTAACCCTAACCCTTAACCACCAACCTAACCCTTAACCACCACCCTAACCCTTAATACCCACCCTAACCCTTAACCACCACCCTAACCCTTAACCACCACCCTAGCACTTTTCACCACCCTAACCCTTAACCACCACCCTAACCCTAACCCTTAACCACCAACCTAACCTTAACCACCACCCTAACCCTTAACCACCACCCTAACCCTTAACCACCACCCTAGCCCTTAACCACCACCCTAGCCCTTAACCACCACCCTAACCCTTAACCACCACCCTAGCCTTAACCACACCATAGCCCTAACCACCACCCTAGCCCTTAACCACCACCCTAAACCTTAACCACCACCCTAGCCCTTAAAACACCACCCTAGCCCTTAACCACCACCCTAACCCTTAACCAAATCAAATTAAATCACATCAAATCTTATTTATTTATATAGCCCTTCGTACATCAGCTGATATCTCAAAGTGCTGTACAGAACCCAGCCTAAAACCCCAAACAGCGGCAATAACCCTTAACCACCACCCTAACCCTAGCCCTTAACCACCACCCTAACCCTTAACCACAACCCTAGCCCTAGACCACCACCCTAACCCTTAACCACCACCCTAGCCCTTAACCACCACCCTAACCCTTAACCACCACCTTAACCCTTAACCACCACCCTAGCCCTTAACCACCACCCTAGCCCTTAACCACCACCCTAACCCTTACCTAACCCTAACCTTAACCCACCTACCCTCTAACCACCACCCTAACCTTAACACCACCCTAACACCCTAAACCCGAACCCATAACCACCACCCTAACCCTTAACCCTAACCCTAACCCTTAACCACCACCCTAACCCTTACTCACCACCCTAACCCTTAACCCTAACCCTACCCTTAACCACCACCCTAGCCCTAACCCCACCCTAACCCTTAACACCACCCTAACCCTTAACCACCACGCTAACCCTTAACCACCACCCTAACCCTTAAACACCACCCTAACCCTAGCCCTTAACCACCACCCTAACCTTAACCACCACCCTAGCCCTTAACCACCACCCTAACCCTTAACCACCACCCTAACCCTAGCCTTACCACCACCCTAACCCTTAACCACCACCCTAGCCCTTAAAACCACCACCCTAGCCCTTAACACACCTAACCCTTAACCCTAACCTAACCCTTAACCACCACCCTAGCACTTAACCACCACCCTAGCCCTTAACCACCACCCTAACCCTAACCCTTAACCACCAACCTAACCCTTAACCACCACCCTAACCCTTAATACCCACCCTAACCCTTAAACCACCACCCTAACCCTTAACCACCACCCTAGCACTTTTCCACCACCCTAACCCTTAACCACCACCCTAACCCTAACCCTTAACCACAACCACCCTAACCCTTACCCACCACCCCTAACCCTTAACCACACCCACCCTAACCCTTAACCCCACCCTAAGCCTTAAACCACCACCCTAGCCCTTAACCACACCACCCTAACCCTTAACCACCACCCTAGCCCTTAACCACCACCATAGCCCTTAACCACCACCCTAGCCCTTAACCACCACCCTAAACCTTAACCACCACCCTAGCCTTAAACCCCAACCCTAACCTAGCCCTTAACCACCACCCTAACCCTTAACCAATCAAATTAAATCACTCAAACCTTATTTATTTATATAGCCCTTCGTACACCAGCTGATAACCTCAAAGTGCTGTACAGAAACCCAGCCTAAACCCCCAACAGCGGGCAAAAAAACCTTAACCACCACCCTAACCCTAGCCCTTAACCACCACCCTAACCCTTAACCACAACCCTAGCCCTAGACCACCACCCTAACCCTTAACCACCACCCTACCCTTAACCACCACCCTAACCCTTAACCACCACCCTACCCTTAACCACCACCCTAGCCCTTAACCACCACCAGCCCTTAACCACCTAACCACCACCCTAACCCTTAACCCTACCCTAACCCTTAACCACCACCCTAACCCTTAACCACCACCCTAACCCTTAACCACCACCCTAACCCTAACCCTAACCCTAACCCTTAACCACCACCCTAACCCTTAACCCTAACCCTAACCCTTAACCACCACCCTAACCCTAACCTTACCACCACCCTAACCCTTAACCCTAACCCTAACCCTTACCACCACCCTAGCCTTAACCACCACCCTAACCCTTAACCACCACCCTAACCCTTAACCACCACCCTAACCCTTAACCACCACCCTAACCCTTAACCACCACCCTAACCCTAGCCCTTAACCACCACCCTAACCCTTAACCACCACCCTAACCCTTAACCACCACCCTAACCCTTAACCACCACCCTAACCCTAGCCCTTAACCACCACCCTAACCCTTAACCACAACCCTAGCCCTATACCACCACCCTAACCCTTAACCACAACCCTAGCCCTAGACCACCACCCTAAACCTTAACCACCACCCTAGCCCTTAACCACCACCCTAGCCCTTAACCACCACCCTAACCCTTAACCACCACCCTAACCCTTAACCACCACCCTACCCTAGCCCTTAACCACCACCCTAACCCTTAACCACCACCCTAGCCCTAACCACCACCCTAACCCTTAACCACCACCCGCCCTTAACCCCCACCCTAACCCTTAACCACCACCCTAACCCTTAACCCACCCTAGCCCTTAACCACCACCCTAGCCCTTAACCACCACCCTACCCTTAACCACCACCCTAACCCTTAACCACCACCCTAACCCTTAACCACCACCCTAGCCCTTAACCACCACCCTAGCCCTTAACCACCACCCTAGCCCTTAACCACCACCCTAACCCTTAACCCTAACCCTAACCCTTAACCACCACCCTAACCCTTAACCACCACCCTAACCCTTAACCACCACCCTAGCCCTTAACCACCACCCTAACCCTTAACCACCACCCTAACCCTAACCCTACCCCTAACCCTTAACCCACCCTAACCCTTAACCCTACCCTAACCCTTAACCACCACCCTAACCCTTAACCCCCTCTAACCCTTAACCACCACCCTAAACCTAGCCCTTAACCACCACCCTAGCCCTTAACCACCACCCTAACCCTTAACCACCACCCTAACCCTTAACCACCACCCTAACCCTTAACCACCACCCTAGCCCTTAACCACCACCCTAACCCTTAACCACCACCCTAACCCTTAACCACCACCCTAACCATACCCCTTAAACCACCACCCTAACCCTTAACCACCACCCTAGCCCTTAACCACCACCCTAACCCTTACCCCCACCCTAACCCTTAACCACCACCCTAACCCTTAACCACCACCCTAACCCTAACCACCACCCTAGCCCTTAACCACCACCCTAACCCTTACCCTAACCCTAACCCTTAACCACCACCCTAGCCCTTAACCACCACCCTAGCCCTAACCACCACCCTACCCTACCCTTAACCACCACCCTACCCTAACCCTTAACCACCACCCTAACCCTTAACCCCCCCCTAACCCTTAACCACCACCCTAACCCTTACCACCACCCTAGCCCTTAACCACCACCCTAACCCTTAACCACCACCCTAACCCTAACCCTAACCCTTAACCACCACCCTAACCCTTAACCACCACCCCCTAACCCTTACCACCACCCTAGCCCTTAACCACCACCCACCACCCTAACCCTTAACCACCACCCTAGCCCTTAACCACCACCATACCCTTAACCACCACCCTAGCCCTTAACCACCACCCTAAACCTTAACCACCACCCTAGTCCTTAACCACCACCCTAGCCCTTAACCACCACCCTAACCCTTAACCACCACCCTAACCCTTAACCACCACCCTAACACTAGCCCTTAACCACCACCCTAACCCTTAACCACAACCCTAGCCCTAGACCACCACCCTAACCCTTAACCACAACCCTAGCCCTAGACCACCACCCTAAACCTTAACCACCAACCTAGCCCTTAACCACCACCCAAGCCCTTAACCACCACCCTAACCCTTAACCACCACCCTAACCCTTAACCACCACCCTAACCCTAGCCCTTAACCACCACCCTAACCCTTAACCACAACCCTAGCCCTAGACCACCACCCTAACCCTTAACCACCACCCTAGCCCTTAACCACCACCCTAACCCTTAACCACCACCTTAACCCTTAACCACCACCCTAGCCCTTAACCACCACCCTAGCCCTTAACCACCACCCTAGCCCTTAACCCACCACCCTAACCTTAACCCAACCCTAACCCTTAACCACCACCCTAACCCTTAACCACCACCCTAACCCGTAACCACCACCCTAGCCCTTAACCACCACCCTAACCCTTAACCACCACCCTAACCCTTAACCCTAACCCTAACCCATAACCACCACCCTAACCCTTAACC
Source organism: Oncorhynchus kisutch (assembly GCF_002021735.2). Taxonomy (NCBI): domain Eukaryota; kingdom Metazoa; phylum Chordata; class Actinopteri; order Salmoniformes; family Salmonidae; genus Oncorhynchus; species Oncorhynchus kisutch. The sequence goes on from NC_034201.2 coordinate 46,221,313, forward strand.
CTACCCCTACCCTAACCACCACCCTAACCCTTACCACCACCCTAACCCTTAACCCTAACCCTAACCCTTACCCACCACCCCACCCTAGCCCTTAACCACCACCCTAACCCTTAACCACCACCCTAACCCTTAACCACCACCCTAGCCCTTAACCACCACCCTAACCCTTAACCCTAACCCTAACCCTTAACCACCACCCTAGCACTTAACCACCACCCTAGCCCCTAACCACCACCCTAACCCTAACCCTTAACCACCACCCTAACCCTAACCCTTAACCACCACCCTAACCCTTAATCCCCACCCTAACCCTTAACCACCACCCTAACCCTTAACCACCACCCTAGCACTTACCCACCCAACCACCACCTAACCCTTAACCACCACCCTAACCAACCCTAACCACCCCTACCCTTACCACCACCCTAACCCTAACCCTTAACCACCACCCTAACCCTTAACCACCACCCTAACCCTTAACCACCACCCTAACCCTTAACCACCACCTAACCCTTAACCACCACCCTAACCCTTAACCACCACCCTAACCCTTAACCACCACCCTAACACTAGCCCTTAACCACCACCCTAACCCTTAACCACAACCCTAGCCCTAGACCACCACCCTAACCCTTAACCACAACCCTAGCCCTAGACCACCACCCTAAACCTTAACCACCACCCTAGCCCTTAACCACCACCCTAGCCCTTAACCACCACCCTAACCCTTAACCACCACCCTAACCCTTAACCACCACCCTAACCCTAGCCCTTAACCACCACCCTAACCCTTACCACAACCCTACCCTAGAACCACCACCCTAGCCCTTAACCACCACCCTAACCCTTAACCACCACCCTAACCCTTAACCACCACCCTACCCTTAACCACCACCCTAGCCCTTAACCACCACCCTAGCCCTTAACCACCACCCTAGCCCTTAACCACCACCCTAACCCTTAACCACCACCCTAACCCTTAACCCTAACCCTAACCCATAACCACCACCCTAACCCTTAACCCTAACCCTAACCCTTAACCACCACCCTAACCCTTACTCACCACCCTAACCCTTAACCCTAACCCTAACCCTTAACCACCACCCTAGCCCTTAACCACCACCCTAACCCTTAACCACCACCCTAACCCTTAACCACCACGCTAACCCTTAACCACCACCCTAACCCTTAACCACCACCCTAACCCACCCTTACCACCACCCTAACCCTTAACCACCACCCTACCCTTAACCACCACCCTAACCCTTAACCACCACCCTAACCCTAGCCCTTAACCACCACCCTAACCCTTAACCACCACCCTAGCCCTTAACCACCACCCTAACCCTTAACCACCACCCTAACCCTTAACCACAACCCTAACCCTTAACCACCACCCTAGCCCTTAACCACCACCCTAACCCTTAACCACCACCCTAACCCTTAACAACCACCCTAACCCTAGCCCTTAACCACCACCCTAACCCTTAACCACCACCCTAACCCTTACCACCACACGCTAACCCTTAACCACCACCCTAGCCTTAACCACCACCCTAACCCTTAACCCACCACCCCTAACCCTTAACCACCACCCTAACCCTTAACCACCACCCTAGCCCTTAACCACCACCCTACCCTTAACCACCACCCTAACCCTTAACCACCACCCTAGCCCTTAACCACCACCCTAGCCCTTAACCACCACCCTAACCCTTAACCACCACCCTAACCCCTAACCACCACCCTAACACTACCCTTAACCACCACCCTAACCCTTAACCACAACCTACCCTAGAAACCACCACCCTAACCCTTAACCACCACCCTAGCCTAACCACCACCCCCTAAACCTTAACCACCACCCTAACCCTTACCACCACCCAAACCCAAGCCCTTAACCACCACCCTAACCCTTAACCACCACCCTAACCCTTAACCACCACCCTAACCCTAGCCCTTAAATAACCACCACCCTAACCCTTAACCCCACCCTACCCTTACCACCACCCTAACCCTTAACCACCACCCTAGCCCTTAACCACCACCCTAACCCTTAACCACCACCTTAACCCTTAACCACCACCCTAGCCCTTAACCACCACCCTAGCCCTTAACCACCACCCTAGCCCTTAACCACCACCCTAACCCTTAACCCTAACCCTAACCCTTAACCACCACCCTAACCCTTAACCACCACCCTAACCCTAACCACCACCCTAGCCCTTAACCACCACCACCTAACCCTTAACCACAACCACACCCTAACCCCTTAACCCTAACCCTACCCTACCCACCACCCTAACCCTTAACCAACCCTAACCCTTAACCACCACCCTAACCCTTACCCACCACCCTAACCCTTAAACCAACCCTAACCCTTAACCACCACCCTAGCCCTTAACCACCACCCTAACCCTTAACCACCACCCTAACCCTTAACCACACCCTAGCCCTTAACCACCACCCTAACCCTAACCACCACCCTAACCCTTAACCACCACCCTAACCCTTAACCACCACCCTAACCCTTAACCACCACCCTAGCCCTTAACCACCACCCTAACCCTTAACCACCCTAGCCCTTAACCACCACCCTAACCCTTAACCCTAACCCTTAACCACCACCCTAACCCTTAACCACCACCCTAACCCTTAACCACCACCCTAGCCCTTAACCACCACCCTAACCCTTAACCACCACCCTAACCCTTACCACCACCCTAACCCTTAACCACCACCCTAACCCTTAACCCTAACCCTAACCCTTAACCACCACCCTAACCTTAACCCCACCCCTACCCTTAACCCTAACCCTAACCCTTAACCACCACCCTAACCCTTAACCACCACCCTAACCCTTAACCACCACCCTAACCCTTAACCACCCCCTACCCTTAACCACCACCCTAACCCTTAACCACCACCCTAACCCTAGCCCTTACCACCACCTAACCCTTAACCACCACCCTAGCCCTTAACCACCACCCTACCCTTAACCACCACCCCTAGCCTTAACCACCAACCCTAACCACCACCCCCTAACCTTAACCACCACCCTAGCCTTAACCACCACCCTAACCCTTAACCCTAACCCTAACCCTTAACCACCACCCTAACCCTTAACCACCACCCTAACCCTTAACCACCACCCTAACCCTTAACCACCACCCTACCCTTAACCACCACCCTAACCCTTAACCACCACCCTAACCCTAGCCCTTAACCACCACCCCTTAACCACCACCCTAGCCCTTAACCACCACCCTAACCCTTAACCACCACCCTAGCCCTTAACCACCACCCTAGCCCTTAACCACCACCCTAACCCTTAACCCTAACCTAACCCTTAACCACCACCCTAGCCCTTAACCACCACCCTACCCTTAACCACCACCCTAACCCTAACCCTTAACCACCACCCTAGCCCTTAACCACCACCCTAACCCTTAACCACCACCCTAGCCCTTAACCACCACCCTAACCCTTAACCACCACCCTAGCCCTTAACCACCACCCTAACCCTTAACCACCACCCTAACCCTTAACCACCACCCTAACCCTTACCACCACCCTAGCACTTAACCACCACCCTAACCCTTAACCACCACCCTAGCCCTTAACCCCCCTAACCCTTAACCACCACCCTAACCCTTAACCACCACCCTAGCCCTTAACCACCACCCTAACCCTTACCCCACCCTAACCCTAGCCCTTAACCACCACCTAACCCTTAACCACCACCCTAAGCCCTTAACCACCACCCTAACCCTTAACCACCACCCTAGCCCTTAACCACCACCCTAACCCTTAACCACCACCCTAGCCCTTAACCACCACCCTAACCCTTAACCACCACCCTAACCCTTAACCCTAACCTAACCCTTAACCACCACCCTAGCACCTAACCACCACCCTAACCCTTAACCACCACCCTAACCCTACCCTTAACCCAACCTCACCTTAACCACCACCCTACCCTTAACCACCACCCTAACCCTTAACCACCACCCTAACCCTTAACCACCACCCTTGCACTTAACCACCACCCTAACCCTTAACCACCACCCTAACCCTAACCCTTAACCACCACCTACCCTTAACCACCACCCTAACCCTTAACCACCACCCTAACCCTTAACCACCATCCTTAACCTTAACCACCACCCTAACCCTTACCCTAACCCTTAACCACCACCCTAGCCCTTAACCCTAACCCTAACCTTAACCACCACCCTAACCCTTAACCACCACCCTACCCTTAACCACCACCCTAACCCTTAACCACCACCCTAACTAGCCCTTAACCACCACCCTAAACCTAGCCCTTAACCACCCCTAACCCTTAACCACCACCCTAGCCCTTAACCACCACCCTAACCCTTAACCACCACCCTAACCCTTAACCACCACCCTAACCCTTAACCACCACCCTAGCTTAACCACCACCCTAGCCCTTAACCACCACCCTACCCTTAACCACCACCCTAACCCTTAACCACCACCCTACCCTTAACCACCACCCTAACCCTTAACCACCACCCTAACCCTTAACCACCACCCTAGCCCTTAACCACCACCCTAGCCCTTAACCACCACCCTAACCCTTAACCCTAACCCTTAACCACACCCTAACCCTTAACCACCACCCTAACCCTTAACGCCACCCTAGCCCTTAACCACCACCCTAACCCTTAACCACCACCCTAACCCTTAACCCTAACCCTAACCCATAACCACCACCCTAACCCTTAACCCTAACCTAACCCTTAACCACCACCCTAACCCTTAACCACCACCCTAACCCTTAACCCTAACCTAACCCTTAACCACCACCCTAGCCCTTAACCACCACCCTAACCCTTAACCACCACCCTAACCCTTAACCACCACCCTAACCCTTAACCACCACCCTAACCTTAACCACCACCCTAACCCTAGCCCTTAACCACCACCCTAACCCTTAACCACCACCCTACCCTTAACCACCACCCTAACCCTTAACCACCACCCTAACCCTAACCTTACCCCTAACCCTTAACCACCACCCTAACCCTTAACCACCACCCTAGCCTTAACCACCACCCTAACCCTTAACCCACCCTAACCCTTAACCACCACCCTAGCCCTTAACCACCACCCTCCCTTAACCACCACCCTAACCCTTAACCACCACCCTAACCCTTAACCACCACCCTAACCCTTAACCACCACCTACCCTAGCCTTAACCACCACCCTAACCCTTAACCACCACCCTAGCCCTTAACCACCACCCTAACCCTTAACCACCACCCTAGCCCTTAACCACCACCCTAGCCCTTAACCACCACCCTAACCCTTAACCCTAACCTACCCTTAACCACCACCCTAGCACTTAACCACCACCCTAACCCTTAACCACCACCCTAACCCTAACCCTTAACCACACCTACCCTTAACCACCACCCTAACCCTTAACCACCACCCTAGCCTTAACCACCACCCTACCCTTAACCAACCACCTTAACCCTAACCCTAACCTAACCACACCCTAGCACTTAACCACCACCCTAACCCTTAACCACACCCTACCCTAACCTTAACCACCAACTAACCCTTAACCCCACCCTAACCCTTAACCACCACCCACCCTTAACCACCACCCTAACCCTTAACCACCACCCTAGCACTTAACCACCACCCTAACCCTTAACCACCACCCTAACCCTAACCCTTAACCACCAACTAACCCTTAACCACCACCCTAACCCTTAACCACCACCCTAACCCTTAACCACCACCCTAACCCTTAACCACCACCCTAACCCTTAACCCTAACCCATAACCACCACCCTAGCCCTTAACCCTAACCCTAACCCTTAACCACCACCTAACCCTTAACCACCACCCTAACCCTTAACCACCACCCTAACCTTAACCACCCCTAACCCTAGCCCTTAACCACCACCTAAACCTAGCCTTAACCACACCTAAACCTACCCTTAACCACCACCCTAGCCCTTAACCACCACCCTAACCCTTAACCACCACCCTAACCCTTAACCACCACCCTAACCTTAACCACCACCCTAGCCCTTAACCTAACCCTAACCTTAACCACCACCCTAACCCTTAACCACCACCCTAACCCTTAACCACCACCCTAAACCTAACCCTTAACCACCACCCTAAACCTAGCCCTTAACCACCCCTAACCCTAACCCTTAACCACCACCCTAGCCCTTAACCACCACCCTAACCCTTAACCACCACCCTAACCCTTAACCACCACCCTAACCTTAACCACCACCCTAACCCTTAACCACCACCCTAACCCTAACCCTTAACCACCAACCTAACCCTTAACCACCACCCTAACCCTTAACCACCACCCTAACCCTTAACACCACCCTAAACCTTACCACCCTAACCCTTAACCCTAACCCATAACCACCACCCTAGCCCTTAACCTAACCCTAACCCTTAACCACCACGCTAACCTTAACCACCACCCTAACCCTTAACCACCACCCTAACCCTTAACCACCACCCTAAACTAACCCTTAACCACCACCTAAACCTAGCCCTTAACCACCACCTAACCCTAACCTTAACCACCACCCTAGCCCTTAACCACCACCCTAACCCTTAACCACCACCCTAACCCTTAACCACCACCCTAACCCTTAACCACCACCCTTGCACTTAACCACCACCCTAACCCTTAACCACCACCCTAACCCTAACCCTTAACCACCAACCTAACCCTTAACCACCACCCTAACCCTTAACCACCACCCTACCCTTAACCACCACCTAACCTTAACCACCACCCTAACCCTTAACCCTAACCCATAACCACCACCCTAGCCCTTAACCCTAACCTAACCCTTAACCACCACGCTAACCCTTAACCACCACCCTAACCCTTAACCACCACCCTAACCCTTAACCACCACCCTAAACCTAGCCCTTAACCACACCCTAACCTAGCCCTTAACCACCACCACCCTAACCCTTAACCACCACCCTAGCCCTTAACCACCACCCTAACCCTTAACCACCACCCTAACCCTTAACCACCACCCTAACCCTTAACCACCACCCTAGCCCTTACCACCACCCTAGCCCTTAACCACCACCCTAACCCTTAACCACCACCCTAACCCTTAACCACCACCTAGCCCTTAACCACCACCCTAACCCTTAACCACCACCTACCCTTAACCACCACCCTAGCCCTTAACCACCCTAGCCCTAACCACACCCTACCTTAACCCTAACCCTTAACCACCACCCTAACCCTTAACCACCACCCTAACCCTTAACCACCACCCTAGCCCTTACCACCCTAACCCTTAACCACCACCCTAACCCTTACCCTAACCCTAACCCATAACCACACCCTAACCCTTAACCCTAACCCTAACCCTTAACCACCACCCTAACCCTTCACCACCCTCCTTACCCTAACCCTAACCCTTAACACCACCCTACCCTTAACCACCACCCTAACCCTTAACCACCACCCTAACCCTTAACCACCACGCTAACCCTTAACCACCACCCTAACCTTAACCACCACCCTAACCCTAGCCCTTAACCACCACCCTAACCCTTAACCCCACCCTAGCCCTTAACCACCACCCTAACCCTTAACCACCACCCTAACCCTAGCCTTAACCACACCCTAACCCTTAACCACCACCCTAACCTTAACCGCACCCTAGCCCTTAACCACCACCCTAACCCTTAACCCTAACCCTAACCCTTAACCACCACCCTAGCCCTTAACCACCACCCTACCCCTTAACCACCACCCTAACCCTTAACACCACCCTAACCCTTAACCACCACCCTAACCCTTAACCACCCACCCTAACCTAGCCCTTAACCACCACCCTAACCCTTAACCACCACCCTAGCCCTTAACCACCACCCTAGCCCTTAACCACCACCCTAACCCTTAACCTAACCCTAACCCTTAACCACCACCCTAGCCTTAACCACCACCCTAACCCTTAACCACCACCCTAACCTAACCCTTAACACCACCTAGCCTTAACCACCACCCTAACCCTTAACCACCACCCTAACCCTTAACCACCACCCTAACCTTAACCACCACCCTAACCCTAGCCCTTAACCACCACCCTAACCCTTAACCACCACCCTAGCCCTTAACCACCACCCTAGCCCTTAACCACCACCCTAACCCTTAAACCACCCTACCCTTAACCACCACCCTAGCCCTTAACCACCACCCTAACCCTTAACCACCACCCTAACCCTAACCTTAACCACCACCTAGCCCTTAACCACCACCCTAACCCTTAACCACCACCCTAACCCTTAACCACCACCTAACCTTAACCACCACCCTAGCCTTAACCACCACCCTAGCCCTAACCACCACCCTAACCCTTAACCCTAACCTAACCCTTAACCACCACCCTAGCCTTAACCACCACCCTAACCCTTAACACCACCACCCTAACCCTTAACCACCAACCTCACCCTTAACCACCACCCTAACCCTTAACCACCACCCTAACCCTTAACCACCACCCTAACCCTAACACACCCTTGCACTTAACCACCACCCTAACCCTTAACCACCACCCTAACCCTACCCTTAACCACCAACCTAACCCTTAACCACCACCTAACCCTTAACCACCACCCTACCCTTAACCACCACCCTAACCTTAACCACCCACCCTAACCCTTAACCCTACCATACACACCCTAGCCCTTAACCCTAACCCTAACCCTTAACCACCACGCTAACCCTTAACCACCACCCTAACCCTTAACCACCACCCTAACCCTTAACCACCACCCTAACCTAGCCCTTAACCACCACCCCTAACCTAGCCCTTAACCACCACCCTACCCTACCCTTAACCACCACCCTAGCCTTAACCCACCCCTAACCCTTAACCACCACCCTAACCCTTAACCACCACCCTAACCTTAACCACCACCCTAGCCCTTAACCCTAACCCTAACCCTTAACCACCACCCTAACCCTTAACCACCACCCTACCCTTAACCACCACCTAAACCTAGCCTTAACCACCACCCTAAACCTAGCCCTTACCACCACCCTAACCCTAACCCTTAACCACCACCCTAGCCCTTAACCACTACCCTAACCCTTAACACCACCCTAACCCTAGCCCTTACCACCACCCTAACCCTTAACCACCACCCTAACCCTTAACCACCACCCTAGCCCTTAACCACCACCCTAACCCTTAACCCTAACCTACCCTTAACCACCACCCTAGCCCTTAACCACCACCCTACCCCTTACCACCCTAACCCTTAACCACCACGCTAACCTTAACCACCACCCTAACCCTTAACCACCACCTAACCCTAGCCCTTAACCACCCTAACCCTTAACCACCCCCTCCTTAACCACCACCCTAGCCCTTAACCACCACCCTAACCCTTAACCCTAACCCTAACCCTTAACCACCACCCTAGCCCTTAACCACCACCCTAACCCTTAACCACCACCCTAACCCTACCCTTAACCACCACCCTAGCCTTAACCACCACCCTAACCCTTAACCACCACCCTAGCCCTTAACCACCACCTAACCCTTAACCACCACCCTAGCCCTTAACCACCACCCTAGCCCTTAACCACCACCCTAACCCTTAACCCTAACCCTAACCCTTAACCACCCTAGCCTTAACCACCACCCTAACCCTTAACCACCACCCTAACCCTAACCCTTAACCACAACCTCACCCTTAACCACCACCCTAACCCTTAACCACCACCCTACCCTTAACCACCACCCTAACCCTTAACCACCACCCTTGCCGTAACCACCACCCTAACCCTTAACCACCACCCTAACCCTAAACTTAACCACCAACTAACCCTTAACCACCACCCTAACCCTTACCACCCTACCCTTAACCCCATCCTAAACCTTAACCACCACCCTAACCTTTAACCCTAACCCATAACCACCACCCTAACCCTTAACCCTAACCCTAACCCTTAACCACCACGCTAACCCTTAACCACCACCCTAACCCTTAACCACCACCCTAACCCTTACCACCACCCTAAACCAGCCCTTAACCACCCTAACCTAGCCCTTAACCACCACCCTAACCCTAACCCTTAACCACCACCCTAGCCCTTAACCACCACCCTAACCCTTAACCACCACCCTAACCCTTAACCACCACCCTACCCTTAACCACCACCCTAGCCCTTAACCCTAACCCTAACCCTAACCACCACCCTAACCCTTAACCACACCCTAACCCTTAACCACCACCCTAACCTAGCCCTTAACCACCACCCTAACCTACCCTTAACCACCACCCTAACCCTAACCTTAACCACACCCTAGCCTTAACCACCACCCTAACCCTTAAACCACCACCCACCCTTAACCACAACCCTACCCTTAACCACCACCCTAACCACCACCCCCTAACCCTAACCCTTAACCACCACCTACCCTTAACCACCACCCTAACCCTTAACCACCACCCTAACCCTTAACCACCATCCTAAACCTTAACCACCACCCTAACCCTTAACCCTAACCCATAACCACCACCCTACCCTTAACCCTAACCCTAACCCTTAACCACCACGCTAACCCTTAACCACCACCCTAACCCTTAACCACCACCCTAACCTTAACCCCACCCTAAACCTAGCCCTTAACCACCCCCTAAAACCTAGCCCTTAACACCACCTAACCCTAACACTTAACCACCACCCTAGCCTTAACCACCACCTAACCTTAACACCACCCTAACCCTTAACCACCACCCTAACCCTTAACCACCACCCTAACCCAACCCTTAACCACCACCTAACCCTTAACCACCACCCTAACCCTTAACCACCACCCTAACCCTTAACCACCACCCTAAACCTTAACCACCACCCTAACCCTTAACCCTAACCCATAACCACCACCCTAGCCCTTAACCCTAACCCTAACCCTTAACCACCACGCTAACCCTTAAACCACCCTAACCCTTAACCACCACCCACCCTTAACCCACCACCCTAAACCTAGCCCTTAACCACCACCCTAAACCTAGCCCTTAACCACCACCCTAACCCTAACCACCACCCTAGCCCTTAACCACCACCCTAACCCTTAACCACCACCCTAACCCTTAACCACCCCTAACCCTTAACCCCCCTAGCCTTACCCTAACCCTAACCTTAACCACCACCCTAACCCTTAACCACCACCCTAACCTACCTTAACCCCCCCTAACCTAGCCCTTAACCACCACCCTAACCCTAACCCTTAACCACCACCCTAGCCCTTAACCACCACCCTAACCCTTAACCACCCTAACCCTTAACCACCACCCTAACCTTAACCACCACCCAAGCCCTTAACCACCACCCTAGCCCTTAACCACCACCCTAACCTTAACCACCACCCTAAGCCCTTAACCACCACCCTAACCTTAACCACCACCCTACCCTTAACCACCACCTAACCCTAACCCTTAACCACCACCCTAACCCTTAACCACCACCCTCCTTAACACCACCCTAACCCTAACCCTTAACCACCACCCTAACCCTAGCCCTTACCCTTACCACCACCCTGCCTTAACCACCACCCTAACCCTTAACCACCACCCTAACCCTTAACCACCACCCTAGCCCTTAACCACCACCCTAACCCTTAACCCACCCTAACCCTTAACCCACCCTAACCCTAACCCTTAACCCACCCTAACCCTTAACCACCACCCTAACCCTTAACCACCACCCTAACCCTAACCCTTAACACACCCTAACCCTAGCCCTTACCCACCACCCTAGCCCTTAACCACCACCCTAACCCTTAACCACCACCCTAACCCTTAACCACCACCCTAGCCCTTAACCACCACCCTAGCCCTTAACCACCACCCTAACCCTTAACCACCACCCTACCCTTAACCACCACCCTAACCTAGCCTTAACCACCACCTAACCCTTACCCACCCCTACCCTAGCCCTTAACCACCACCCTAACCCTTAACCACCACCCTAACCCTTAACCACCACCCTAACCCTACCCTTAAACACCCTAACCCTAACCCTAGCCCTTACCCCTTACCACCACCCTAGCCCTAACCACCACCCTACCCTTAACCACCACCCTAGCCCTTAACCACCACCCTAGCCCTTAACCACCCCTAACCCTTAACCACCACCCTAACCTTAACCCCACCAACCCTAGCCCTTAACCACCACCCTAACCCTTAACCACCACCTTAACCCTTAATCACCACCCTAACCCTAACCCTTAACCACCACCCTAACCCTAGCCCTGTAACCACCACCCTAACCCTAGTTTCATGTCCACATCCTGGTTCAACCATAACATCTCCATACATGATAGAGATGGTAGTCTAGTGGAGGAGATGGTAGTCTAGTAGAGGAGAAGATAGTCTAGTGGAGGAGATGGAGGAGACGGTAGTCTAGAGGAGGAGATGGTAGTCTAGTAGAGGAGATGGTAGTCTAGAGAGGAGATGGTTGTCTAGTGGAGGAGAAGGTAGTCAGGTAGAGGAGATGGTAGTCTAGGAGAGGAGAAGGTAGTCAGGTAGAGGAGTTGGTAGTCTAGTGGAAGTGATGGTAGTCTAGTAGAGGAGATGGTAGTCTAGTGGAGGAGAAGGTAGTCAGGTAGAGGAGTTGGTAGTCTAGTGGAAGTGATGGTAGTCTAGTAGAGGAGATGGTAGTCTAGGAGAGGAGAAGGTAGTCAGGTAGAGGAGATGGTAGTCTAGTGGAGGAGAAGGTAGTCAGGTAGAGGAGTTGGTAGTCTAGTGGAGGAGATGGTAGTCTAGTGGAGGAGATGTAGGGGATGGTAGTCCTAGTGGAGGAGATGGCAGTCTAGTGGAGGAGATGGAGGAGATGGTAGTCTAGTAGAGGAGATGGTAGTCCTAGTAGAGGAGATGGTAGTCTAGTAGAGGAGATGGAGGAGATTGTAGTCTGGTAGAGGAGATGGTAGTCTAGTGGAGGAGATGGAGGAGATGGTAGTCTAGTAGAGGAGATGGTAGTCTAGTAGAGGAGATGGTAGTCTAGTAGAGGAGGTGGTAGTCTAGTTGAAGAGATGGTAGTCTAGTGGAGGTGATGGTAGTCTAGTGGAAGAGATGGTAGTCTAGTAGAGGAGATGGTAGTCTAGCAGATAAGATTGTTGTCTAGTGGAGGAGATGGTAGTCTAGTAGAGGGGATGGTAGTCTAGTGGAGGAGATGGTAGTCTAGTAGAAGAGATGGTAGTCTAGTGGAGGAGATGGTAGTCTAGTAGAAGAGATGGTAGTCTAGTAGAGGGGATGGTAGTCTAGTAGAGGAGATGGTAGTCTAGTGGAGGAGATGGTAGTCTAGTAGAGGAGATGGAAGAGATGGTAGTCTAGTGGAGGAGATGGTAGACTAGTAGAGGAGATGGTAGTCTAGTGGAGGAGATGGATGAGATGGTAGTCTAGTAGAGGAAATGGTAGTCTAGTGGAGGAGAAGGTAGTCTAGTAGAGGAGATGGAGGAGATGGTAGTCTAGTAGAGGAGATGTTAGACTAGTGGAGGAGATGGTAGTCTACTGGAGGAGATGGTAGTCTAGTAGAGGAGATGGTTGTCTAGTGGAGGAGATGGTAGTCTAGTAGATGAGATTGTAGTCTGGTGGAGGAGATGGTAGTCTAGTGGAGGAGATGGAGGAGATGGTAGTCTAGTAGAGGAGATGGAGGAGATGGTAGTCTAGTGGAGGAGATGGTAGTCTAGTAGAGGAGATGGTAGTCTAGTAGAGGAGATGGTAGTCTAGTAGAGGAAGTGGTAGTCTAGTTGAAGAGATGGTAGTCTAGTAGAGGTGATGGTAGTCTAGTAGAAGAGATGGTAGTCTAGTGGAGGAGATGGTAGTCTAGTAGAGGAGATGGTAGTCTAGTGGAGGAGATGGTAGTCTAGTAGAGGAGATTGTTGTCTAGTGGAGGAGATGGTAGTGTAGTCGAGGAGATGGTAGTCTAGCAGAGAAGATTGTTGTCTAGTCGAGGAGATGGTAGTCTAGTAGAGGAGATGGTAGTCTAGTAGAGGAGATGGCAGTCTAGTGGAGGAGATGGTAGTCTAGTAGAGGAGATGGCAGTCTAGTGGAGGAGATGGTAGTCTCGTGGAGGAGATGGACGAGATGGTAGTCTAGTGGAGGAGATGGTAGTCTAGTAGAGGATATGGTAGTCTAATGGAGGAGATGGTAGTCTCGTGGAGGAGATGGACGAGATGGTAGTCTAGTGGAGGAGATGGTAGTCTAGTAGAGGAGATGGTAGTCTAGTAGAGATGGTAGGAGATGTCTAGTGGAGGAGATCGTAGTCTAGTAGAGGCGATGGTAGTCTAGTGGAGGAGATGGTAGTCTAGTAGAGGAGATGGTAGACTAGTAGAGGAGATGGTAGTCTAGTTGAGGAGTTGGTAGTCTAGTGGAGGAGATGGTAGTCTAGTTGAGGTGATGGTAGTCTAGTGGAGGAGATGGAGGAGATGGTAGTCTAGTGGAGGAGATGGTAGTCTAGTAGAGGATATGGTAGTCTAGTGGAGGAGATGGTAGTCTAGTAGAGGAGATGGTAGACTAGTAGAGGAGATGGTAGTCTAGTTGAGGAGTTGGTAGTCTAGTGGAGGAGATGGAGGAGATGGTTGTCTAGTGGAGGAGATGGTAGTCTAGTAGAGGAGATGGTAGACTAGTAGAGGAGTTGATAGTCTAGTGGAGGAGATGGTAGTCTAGTGGAGGAGATGGTAGTCTTGTGATGGAGCGAGGGTGCCATTGCAGTGATTCAATGCACTGTGCAGGTCTTTGGCAGTGCGATGCCTTGGCACAGAGGGAGACTCAGTGGGACTTAAGAGATGGCTTCTTACACTGTCACGTCCACGCCCACACAGCCAATCTGCTGCCACTGCTGCTCTGTGTGTGTGTGTGTGTGTGTGTATGTGTGTGTGTGTGTGTGTGTGTGTGTGTGTGTGTGTGTGTGTGTGTGTGTGTGTGTGTGTGTGTGTGTGTGTGTGTGTGTGTGTGTGTGTGTGTGTGTGTGTGTGTACTCCAGCATTTTTTGATCTGCCTTCTGGCTGTCAAGATACCTTCTTCCTCCTTCTCCAACGACACCCAACACAACACTGGGACTACTACAGCTGAACAATGTTAGACGATCATCTTCAATGACATTCTATCCATGAAACAGTGAGAATTTAAAAGAACTCATTTAGTGTTCGATATTTTTATCTCTCCATCCAGCGTCAGGAAGGGGCAGTAGATATGTTCAGTTTGACAGATACGAAGAGACCACAGATCTAACTTTAACATTGGAGAAATACAGACCATCGGGGGTTGTAAACATAACCCCAGGGTCAACCCCTGTGAATGTACTTCTGTACAGGCATAACAAGATAGATAGGGTCCAGATAGATAAGGGTAACCATTTTGTAAAAAGTCAGATAAATTGTACAACTCCCCCCCCGGATGTGTTAAAAGTTATCTGTAAAAATGGATCCCTGTAGCTGTCATGTAACGTTACGTTTGGAGTTGCTGTGTGTTGACTGTGGATGGCGAACGGACAGACAGCCTGGGGAGGGGAGATGAGTCATGAGGGAGGGAGGGAGGGAGGGAGGGAAGACAGGCAGGGAGGGAAGGCAGGCAGGCAGGCAGGCAGGCAGGCAGGCAGGGAGGGAGGGAGGGAGGGAGGGAGGGAGGGAGGCAGGCAGGCAGGCAGGCAGGCAGGCAGGCAGGCAGGCAGGGAGGGAGGGAGGGAGGGAGGGAGGGAGGGAGGGAGGGAGGGAGGGAGGGAGGGAGGGAGGGAGGGAGGGAGGGAGGGCGGGCGGGCGGGCGGGCGGGCGGGCAGGCGGGCAGGCGGGCAGGCGGGCAGGCGGGCAGGCAGGCAGGCAGGCAGGCAGGCAGGCAGGGAGGGAGGGAGGGAGGGAGGGATGGCACACGATATTGAGCTCCCAGAATGACCTGTTTCACCTTGCAACACATGTTCACAGGACGACAGGCACAACGTCTGGTGCTGGACAGCTTGTGTCATCTTTCCGTTCTCCCTCCCCCACCTTCTGATCACTCCTTGGTGTGACACGTTGGTAATTGGCACATCCAATTCGTCATCTGAAACTACAAAGTGACGCCACCCACCAGCCCCCTGTGCCATCTCCTCAATATCATTCCTTCCACATTCTTAATTTACTGATTCAGTCAATGAGTGTCCAACTTGTCACTGACATTAAAAAAAACACTCCCAACCCAGTGGTAGGTCGTCATTGTAAATAAGAATTTGTTCTTAACTGACTTGCCTAGTTAAATAAAGGTAACATA